>NC_051154.1:83979229-84045351 GCF_013339745.2 Dermacentor silvarum | reverse complement strand
TATAATATATTATATATATTGTCACGAGCTCTTGCCTTGAACCACGGCTGCCGCGCAGACAACCAGGGGAAAGAAAGAGGAGAACGACGTGAGCCAAGCTGCCTCGAGACCGCGCTCGAAACGCTCTGACCAACCAGATTCATCGGTTTCGACATTAAACACCTCGTGTGTAACATTTGGTGGAGCTGTGCTGGGTAACTCGCACGACCTACAACGGAGCCATCAGCACAAGAACTACGCCGAAGCCGTCGCCTCGCCGGACTTTCACCGTCGCGCTCAATCATGGCCACCGAGCAACACACCCTCACCAGCAGTGCCCCTGTGAGCCCAGTCCCTATCCAGCACTACCGAGAGCCACGCACGTTCTCGGCGAAGGCAGAGGAAGATGTGGATGAGTGGCTAACCATTACGAAAGGGTAAGCCAATACAATAATTGGAACGCTGTCAGTCAGCTTAGGAACGTTGTTTTCTTCTTGGCTGGCACGGCGTTGGTATGGTACGACAACCACGCGGACATGCTAACTACGTGGACGCGCTTCGTTGAGGAGATCAAGAAATGTTTCGGCGACTCGGACGCAAAGAAGAAACGTGCGGAATTCACATTAGCCCAGAGAGCTCAAGTGCCTGGCGAGACTTGCACTACCTATATTCAAGAAATTTTGAAGCTGTGCCGAACTGTCAACCCTCAAATGACAGAGGAAGATAAAGCGGGGCACCTCTTAAAAGGAATAGCAGAATACGTGTACAACTTCCTCATTGGTAAAGAGAACTTGAGCACCGTATCAGAACTGATACGGCACTGCCGTACGTTTGAGGCACTGAAGACTCGCCGAATTACACCAAAGTTTGGACGGCTGGCCAACGTAACGACCGTAGCAAGTGTTGAGACGAGTCCTCCGCACCCAGAGATTTCGTCCGCCAACCGCCAGATAGTCCGCGAGGAGCTCCAGCGGCATGACGAACAGGCACGTTTATGCGGCGCCACGTTGCAGCTTCCCCGTTTTCCGAGACACTCTTTGGGAACCCCCTTCGGCTACCTGGAACCACTCGGTGAACGTTTCGGACGAACCGCATTACGACATGACCGAACCACCATGCAATGATTCGCCCCCTCAACGTTTTGATCCACGCCCACGCAACTTTCGTCCACGAAGACTCGCCGCTACCTACGACTTTCAAGGGGAAGAGCCTCGTTACCCTCAACCGATGTCTTCGGCATAATACTTGAATCCGCGTCCGGAAGTTCGCCCTTTGCCAGTGTGTTACTTCTGCGGCGTGCATGACCACATAGCTAGGTACTGTAGCCGACGCCGAGCATCGAACTACGGACCGTCAGCGCCGACTATGCGGTCTAGCAGCCGTACACTGCGTACTCAGTGGCCAGGAGACTCCACGTCAGGAAGCCACTTCCGAGAGGACCGACGCACCGCCCAGGAGACCTACGTTGGAGAAGCAAGAACCCGCAACCGCTATCGCTCCCCTGCCTCCGACCGTACTCTGACGCCACCACCAGCCTTCCGAGCCTCCAGATCACCATCCCCGCGGCCGCGATTCACGTCACCGTCGCCTCGGCGCCGTTTCGTGTCGCCCCCGCCGGGAAACAAGCCAGCGCGGCCGATAGAGGTGAGGTCGCTGGACAATGAGCGCTGCCGACTCAACTGCCTCCAACTATTTTCATGCTTAAAAATAAGGTTCATGTAATGGTTGATGGGGTGTCTACAATGGCTTTAGTCGACACGGGAGCAACTGTCTCGGTCATGAGTGTGGGGTTTAAAGGCCTTCTGGGACGCAAGGTTATGTTTCGTTGGGACCAGTGCACAAGTTTCCGTGGAGTCAGTGGTGAATCATTGTACCCGGTTGGTGTGTGTAATGTGGATGTGTCTTTGGGTGGGAGAGTTTTTAATGCCGAGTTTACTGTTCTTCCTCGCTCCTCGCATGACGTGATTTGGGGATTGACTTTTTGCAATTGTGTGGTGCCAATGTTGACTGCCGGACGGGAGAACTCAGTGTCGACACCGGTGTTTCGCCTGTGCTCTTTGAAGGGTGCAGCTTGCCCGGAGAGTGTGTTTTGCGTGTCTGATGATACAGTTGTGCCCGCCTTATCCGCAATGCGTATTGCCGTCGCCTGTTCATCGCCAACTCCTATCTCGTTCGATGCTGCAGTGGAACCTGTACATCGAAACTGCCTCAAGAAAAACGTGTTAGTTCCGCACTGCATGGTCTCAGTGACCAATGGCTGCGCAGGGCTGTGGGCGCTAAACTGTTCCACTGAAGCGGCAGTGCTACCTCAAGGCCTAAAGATTGCCACGTTTCAGGAAGACTCGCCTATATCCGTGGCAGTACTTACAGAGCGACCCGATGGAGGAGCAACCAATGCCTCGAGCCCCGCGAGCTCGAAGATACTTTCCATGATTGATAAATCACTCAGTGACCACGAGCGTCGAGTGTTGATGGCCCTACTTACGAAACACACCTCGGTATTCGACTTTGCGCAGCACGATGGCCCGCCATCGATTCCTGCGTCCAGAACTCGTCACCGCACCAACACAGAAGCCGCCCAGCCAGTCCGACAAAAAACCCTATCGTGTGTCCCCATCAGAACGCAAGATAATCAGCGATCAAGTCCAAGAAATGCTATGCAAAGGCGTCATTCGAGAATCATCTAGTCCTTGGGCAGCCCCCGTGATATTGGTGAAGAAGAAAGACGGTACGTTGCGGTTCTGCGTTGATTATCGTCGCCTAAACGCCGCTACCAAGAAATATGTATATCCGCTCCCACGAATTGACGAAGCCATCGACTGCCTCTTTGCGGCATCTTACTTTTCCTCCATTGATTTACGGTCAGGTTACTGGCAAATTCCTATGCACAAGGACGACAGAGAAAAGACAGCATTTGTAACGCCCGACGGACTATTTGAGTTTAACGTGATGCCTTTCGGTTTGTTTAACGCGCCTGCAACGTTCGAAAGGTTTATGGACACGATATTACGCGGCTTGAAATAGGAAGTTTGCATGTGCTACTTAGACGACGTTGTGATCTTCGGGCGAATGTTTAGTGAGCACAACAACCGTTTGGACTTGGTCCTGAACTGCTTGGAGAAAGCGGGTCTTGTGCTCAATTTAAAAAAATGTCGTTTTGGGGAGAGACAAACTCTTGTGCTAGGACATCTCGTCGCTAAAGAAGGCATCCGACCAGATCCACATAAGACTGCGGCCGTAGAAGCATTTAAGGTACCCGACTCTGTCAAGCAGTTAAGAAGTTTCTTGGGCTTGTGCTCCTACTTTCACCGATTCATTCCCCGGTTTGCTGACATGGCTCATCCGTACACGCCTTCTCCAAAAAGGCGTTCCCTTTGAGTGGACTGCAGATTGCGAGTCGTCGTTTCGCCAGCTGAAGTTCCTGTTGACGTCCCAACCAATACTTCGCCCCTTTGATCCTTCATCACCAACCGAGATTCACACCGATGCCAGTGACGTAGGCATCGGTGCTGTGCTAGTTCAGTGTATTGGCGACAGTGAGCACGTGATCTCGTACGCTAGCCGTTCCTTGAGCCGATCCGAGCGCAACTACACAGTGACCGAACAAGAGTGTCTGGCGGTCATTTTCGCAGTGCAACGGTTTCGTTCTTATCTCTACGGGCACCCCTTTACTGTGATCACAGACCATCATTCGCTATGCTGGCTTGTGAATCTGCGGGATCCCTCAGGACGACTAGCGCGCTGGGCCCTCCGCCTACAGGAATACGACTTCGTTATTTGCTACAAAAGTGGCCGGCGACATGTTGACGCTGATTGTCTCTCTAGGATGCCACTTCTAACAACTGAATGCGATGCGGACAATTTTGATGAATACGTCGCTTTTATGTCCCCGGAATTTCTGGATATGCGTACCGTCATATCCGAGCAGCACAAGGACGAGAGCTTACAGCCGCTTTTCGCGGCAGCACAGGAGTCACCTGCAGGAGTCACCTGCAGGAAGTCACTTTCGCCTACGCGATGGTGGCGCGTTGTATAAGAAGAGCTACTCGACCACCGCTGCACGCTACCTTTTAGTTGTCCCCAAGAACCTTCGCAGCCAAGTATTACACGCCATGCACGATGACCCAACTTCCGGTCATCTTGGTTCCACACGTACGCTCTACCGGGCTCAAGAACGTTTTTACTGGCCTGTTGCGGAAGGATATCGAACGGTACGTCGCCAGCTGCTCTCAATGCCAGCGCTACAAGCGTCCTTCACAAGCGCCACACGGCCTGCTTCAACCAGTTTCCCCTTCTAGCGTCCCCTTTGAGCAAGTTGTTATAGACCTTCTGGGCCCTTTCCCGCGATCCTCCAACGGCAATCGTTGGGTTATCGTTTGCGTAGATCACCTTACCCGCTATTGTTAGACCGCCGCGTTGCCATCGGCTACAGCTACAGAAGTTTCTATCTTCTTGCTGGCTCACGTTATACGCCGACATGGACCTCCTCGCGTAGTAATCAGCGATCGTGGGCGACAATTTACCGCGGACGTAGTTGAAGAAACACTTCGTCTGTGTTCATGTAGCTTCCGCCATTCTACGCCCTACGATCCACAAACTAATGGTCTGGTCGAGCGCACAAACAGAACGCTTGCCAACATGCTGTCCATGTACGTCGATTCGGCACACAGAAATTGGAACAGTATCTTGCCTTTCATTACCTATGCCTTCAATACCGCGAGACACGAGACTACTGGTTACTCGCCATTTTTCCTTCTCTATGCTCGTCCGCCGCGCAACACCCTCGACACCATATTGCCCTACTTCGCTCATGACAACGAGTCAATCGATGAGATCCTCTGTCGAGCAGAAGAAGCGCGACGCCTCGCTAGGCTACGCACCCTGGCATCGCAGGACCGGTCCAAGATACGCTATGACGGGCGTCACCGCCACGTTTACTTCGACCCTGGTGACTTTGTGTGGCTCTGGACGCTGTTGCGGAAGCGTGGCTTGTGCCAGAAGTTTCTCGCCCATTACGTCGGCCCCTACGTTATTCTAGAGTGCCTCAGCGACGTGAACTATCGCATAGCGCGTCTCACGAGCAGTGGACGACGCTCGGCCAAGGCTGAAGTGACACACGTCGCGCGTCTGAGGCGTTACAATCCACGAGATGACTGACTCGCCCGGCGGGCTTCGTCTGGCAGCGGGGAAATGTCACGAGCTCTTGCCTTGAACCACGGCTGCCGCGCAGACAACCAGGGGAAAGAAAGAGGAGAACGACGTGAGCCAAGCTGCCTCGGGACCGCGCTCGAAACGCTCTGATCAACCAGATTCATCGGGTTCGACATTAAACACCGCGTGTGTAACAATATATATATATATATATATATATATATATATATATATATATATATATATATATATATATATAATCGTAGAGCACCGACCAGTGCATTTGAGGGATCAGTTTTGACTCAAGTGGTCAAAATTGATCCCTCAAATGCAACGGTGTACTAGAAAGAGCGAAAAGATATATCGATAATATATATAATCGTAAATAAGTACCTAATTAAGCGAATCGTTCTTATTCCGCTGAATGGTCCAGGGATTCCTCAATTTTTTTTTCTTTTGTGCGGTTGCATTTGAGGGATCAATTTTGACCCAGGTGGTCAAAAATGATCCCTCAAATGCAATGATGTGCTAGAAAGAGTGAGAAGATATCTCGCTTAAGGCTTTAAAAACTATTTTATGATACATGCATGAATTTGTTGTGCAATGTTTTACACGTATTATAGCAGAGGTTCTCGTGGAGCAATCAATGATGTCAATTATTTCTTCCTAAGTTCTTTATACTCACTGTCCGACTGGAACCATGGCCAATCGCACACAATCCACCGAAAGAGTCGTTAACGAAGTGCTTCTCGAAGTACTCGCTAGCGCAGCAGTTGAGGATGGTTACTGAAGTTCCGCTTCGTGTCGTAGAGCGCGGAACTTTCTCATCTAACACCATCGTTGCTGCTTTTCAGCACCTTTCTTGGAAGTATTATGTTGTCGAGCCTTTTTCGTTACGTAGACGATTTCAATTCACCAAAGCTTCTTCGGTGAGGATCCGCTTTGGCGGTGTTCTCAACGCCCCGTTGCACGCCACCGCAAGCTGAGCAAGGCCAAGCCGACCAACGGAGACGCCGGCACCACTGCTAACTTCTGCTTCTCCTGAGTCCCGAACGCGTGAATTAGCGCTGTTTGGATCACTACCGCTCGTATACACGCCGCCGCAACCGTCCTCCCCCGGTGATCCACGCTTGCTCTAATTGCTTAGATCCACTAAAGCTCTCTCCACTTCGGTGCGTTCTTCGCCTCTCGTCAGCTTTTGAGATAAGCAAAACTTTTCAGAGAAGGCAGTGTTATTTACTTTTTTTAAATCACAGTTTTACCCGAAAGGCGAAGCATCGATTGCGATAGCAAATTAGCAAAGAGTTACACGAAGTAAGGATCGTACTTTTATCGGCCGTATCAATTTGTAAACATTCGCTTGCTAACTAAATGAACAAGCATGGTGTCAGCGCGCACAATCAAACATGAATAGATCACACTCGATGACCGCAGACAACCGCTGTCAAAACGCTGGCGTGCGAGCGAGCGAACGTTCGTGCGGTCTATCGCTTCAACGGAAACTGAGCGGCGAAAGCACAGCGCATACAAAGGTAGGTGCCGTGTGCAGACCACTTTCAAGATACGGTGCGCGCGACCGCCCACAGCCGCGCAAAGTACAAGTAAGCGGTTGCTGGCAACTTGAAGGCGCACCCCCTCCCTCCTGCGTAGCCTTCCCGCTTTCCTCCTTTCGTGTGCGAGATTGAATCGCCAGTTCGGCTTGCGCCTGGTCGCAAGATACGCAATTGGTGCCGCAGCACAACGTCGCGCCCCTCACTCCTGCCCTCTCTCCCTCCCATCCCCCCACGGCCTGTCGCGCTACGAAAGACGGCTCGTTTTCTCTCCGCCGTGCGTTCGCTCTCCGTGAAAGCGGGCGTCCCTCGTGCGCTTTCACTCGCACATACAGCATACGGCACGCGGTGACGATTTTATCGCCCTTGGACTTCATACGGAACCTCACGGCGACGGCGACGACGACACCGACGGCAGACATCCGCTTGGAGTGTTCATATAATTGCTATTGCAATAATAAAGAAAAGGTACCGCCTTCGAACGAGGAGAGCGTTTCATTCAGCTGTTAAGAAAACCTGTGGGGTGTCTGCCCAAGCTTGCGTCGACGCTGTCATAAATTTGACGTTGGAAAATTGGAATAAAATCAAAATGTAATAGCTTTACGTTATAGCGCCCCTGGTCGCAAAAAGTCACAGTGTGTGTATGTATGCACAGAAAGAAATAGAAAATAAGGTCAAATGAAACACCGACAGATTTACACGGGATGACACCAACTGTGATCAATAATTTCCAACAATATTACTCCCTTCTAGAAATATCTGTACGCCGCTAGCGCAAACTTTTGTAATAGTTAGGCATAGGCCTACAATATATTTTAGGCTTAGGAGGAAACTTCAGCTCGGGAGCTCCTATCTAAATGCATGGGATAAGAGAATCGTATCTTTCAGCCATCACAGCGCAGTAATTGACGAGATTTGTCATATATATAACCGGACAAATTAATATCTAGTGACTGTAGGAAGCGGAGTGTTTATTTCGGCCATCGATTTGTTATAAATATTATTGGAAATAGCAAAATTTCAAAAAGCTAACCCCTCAAGTTTGCAACTTTGTTACTCAGCTATGAGAAACGATATCACATATATGTTAAGTGCACGTAACAGCACATCTAAAGCGGACAAAACTGACGGTTTAGTTTTGTCCGCCAAAAACAAAACAAACAAAAAAGCCAAAACAAATCACCGCTCTGAAAAATATCACTAATGTATGAGTAGGAGTTTTGCAAAACTCTTGTAAACACTGTCACAAGTTCGCGTAAGCTGTGTATTCTTATATTGAATTTGTGCGCTTCAGACGTTTTAATGAATGCAGCTTATAAAACTGCAATATCTGTTTTGAAGCAGAATTAAGAATTTGTACACATCACTTTTCTATTTTCTTTTACTTAGCATTTGTCGAAAATTATTCTGACAAATTCTAGGCCTTGTACGAAATTCTGCTTCCTACAGCCATTGGAATTGAACTTTCTCTCTTAAAAGTAGAACAAATGTCATTGAAATTGCTCCAGATGTTGTCCCATAAAAACATTTGTGCGATTTAGATGTATTTGGAAGGCCGTATCGGAGATGGCCGTGAGCTAAAGCTTTTAAGGGTCTGCGGTTCCGTGCCATGAGATTGCCTACCAAATGGCAACTTTCAGTATCATGTCGTGGGCCTTTTAACGTGACCTGCCTGCCTGAGCGCGTGCGTGCGTGCGTGCGTGCGTGCGTGCGTGCGTGCGTGCGTGTGTGTGTGTGTGTGTGTGTGTGTGTGTGTGTGTGTGTGTGTGTGTGTGTGTGTGTGTGTGTGTGTGTGTGTGTGTGTGCGTGTGCGTGCGTGCGTGCGTGTTGTGTGTGTGTGTGTGTGTGTGTGTGTGTGTGTGGTGTGTGTTGTGTGTGTGTGTGTGTGTGTGTGTGTGTGTGTGTGTGTGTGTGTGTGTGTGCGTGCGTGCGTGCGTGTGTGTGTGTGTATGTGTGTGCGCGCGCGTGCGTGCTTGTGTGTGTGTGTGTGTGTGTGTGTGTGTGTGTGTGTGTGTGTGTGTGTGTGTGTGTGTGTGTGTGTGTGTGTGTGTGTGTGTGTGTGTGTGTGTGTGTGCGTGTGTGTGTGTGTGGCGCGCGCGCGTGTGTGTGTGTGTGTGTGTGTGTGTGTGTGTGTGTGTGTGTGTGGTGTGTGTGTGTGTGTGCGTGCGTGCGTGCGTGCGTGCGTGCGTGTGGTGTGTGTGTGTGTGTGTGTGTGTGTGTGTGTGTGTGTGTGTGTGTGTGTGTGTGTGTGTGTGTGTGTGTGTGTGGTGTGTGTGTGGTGTGTGTGTGTGTGTGTGTGTGTGTGTGTGTGTGTGTGTGTGTGTGTGTGTGTGTGTGTGTGTGTGTGTGTGTGTGTGTGTGTGTGTGTGTGTGTGTGTGTGTGTGTGTGTGTGTTAATATACACCCACCGCCCGTCCTGTGTACATAACGGATGACAGTCGCCAGCGTATGCCACAGGCAAGAGTTTTTGCATCAATGCGGCAAGCATGAACGCTCGATTGAGCATGCATACCCCACCTATTCCAAGTCGAGGGCTTCTCTATTCACATCGTTTCGATATCTCGACCTCCCTGTGGTCTCGGCGTCGCAACTTCTGTTCACACTGGGATGGTGTCTAAGCCGTAAATGTGCCGCCTGCCTGCCACTGTCAGCAATGTGTGGTGCGACTGTGAGAACCTTCATTCTGTCTCTTCTTTCTTCTTTATGTTCCCTGCCCTTCCCCAAGGCGCTGAGATGTGCTCCCTAAAGGACTTCAGAAAATACCGCCTCCTCCTCTCTACAATCATTCTCTCTCACGCGATGTGCGCCAGCAATGACGCCGTTTAATCTTGCATATAGGGGCGCGACATCGCTGCTGTCATGAGCTTACCTCCAGTTTTCGCTCAGGTTCCTTTCGGAGCCCTGCTGATTCTGTTGCCCGGTGGCGGACGTGTCGGCTACTACGTGTCGGACGGAAGCGAGTGATACCGTGGGAGCCTCGGTTTTCCCGGACAGCGAACATGCGCCATCTTTGGACTCATTCACGCATTTCGCCTGGAAACCACATACGTCAATTGATACTAGGGGGGCGGAGGCACTACTTAAGCTTCGCGTCGACGGTCGGCTGCCGGGGCACGACATCACCGTCAACATAAGCTTACCTCGACTTTTTGCACAGGTTAGTTATCGAAATCCTGCGTCTTGCTACCAATGTTCTAACCGATGTGTGATAGCGGTGTCGTGCCGCGACAGCATATTGAAGTACTTGAATATCTGCGTGCGATTGTGTGCTTTGCCCAGTCGTGTTTTCGTTGAATTTCTTTTACTCCTCTCCGGGGATGTTGAAGTAAACCCTGGCCCTGGTCCGGGTACTAGTGGCAATGACGAAAATACTAGTATAGAAGGCATTTATGCAATTGTTCGCAGGTTAGAGCAGGAGCAGTCACGCTTTTTTCACAGAGCTCGAAGAAGCTAATAAACAGCATTCTGCTTTCGCTCTTTCATTTCAGGAATTACAGAGCACAGTCACTGTACTCCAAAGCGATTTACTTTCCCTCAAAGAAGGCTCTTCAGAAGGCTCTTCAGATAATCGGCGAAGACTGGTTAACATTAATGCGTACCCTCGAAGATGCGGACAACAGGTCACGTAGAAATAACTTCATTGGGTTTGGCCTATCTGATTGTGCAAATGAAAGCTGGAAAGGAACCACGGAAAATGCTATCGCGTTGTTGTTCTTGTACTTTGTTTTTGGTTTTGGTTTTTAAATCTCAGCTGATCAGACTTTCCCAACTGAAGACCTTCAATGTTCTCATAAAACGGGAACGTTTCGTGAGGGAAAGAACCGGCCGATTATCGTCAATTTATGTAAGTCTAAAGTTAAATAATAACTTTTGTTATGCAGATAAAAGTTAAATAATAAGGAATATGCACTTCGCGAGGATTTCAATCCTACTAAAAGGCGCGCACTCTCCGAATTGAGTATGCTCAAGCCATGAACCTTTCATTTAAACTGCGCTTAGATAAGATGTATATGGATAAGAAAACATGTCTACCATAGCGGAGAGAATAACATGACGGAAATAAATACATAACTACATGACAAGCATAATTCAAAACCAAAAATCTTGCGGGCGAGTGCAAAGTGTGGCTCTTGTGACCTTTCTCTGACTATATTGTTAGTTCACTGCCGAAACTTCAAAAATAAAGCAGACTAATCTGCTACGTTGCTTTGATCTGTCCAGCCACACGTAGTAATCGGAACTGAGTCTTAGCGGCATGAATCTATTGGAAATATGTGACGAAGTCTTTCCGTGTGGTTACGATGTTTACCGATGTGACAGAACTACAAATAGTGGTGTTTTTATCCTGATAAATTAATGTCTTTAGAATAGAGAAATGTCGACTACTTTTCATTAATCTGAATCTGTTTGGTGCGAGGTTAAACTTAACAATGAATGGCATTTGCTTCGCTACTCAATTCCTTTACAGACCTCCTACTTCTACTAATACGGAATAATTTCATGAGTTCTCAAGTTTCTGAGCTACCCTAAACTCTGACTATATTCTAGTTGGAGACATTAATATGCGTGCCGTTCACTGTAAAAATGAACAACCGGTGTTCTCAGACTCGGCTTCCCTATCCTTGTCATTTTGAGAACTTATAACTATAACGACCTGGCACAATTTGTGTCTGAGAGCACAAGACGAGACCGTTCTTCTTCTAACGCTTTGGATTTGTTTTTCACTAACTCTGAGTCGCTGATCCAAAATATAGCAGCCATTCCTGTTATCAGTGACCATGACTGAGACAGGGTTGTCTGTGCTCTTTTCAACGCAACGGTCCGTGAGTTCCACGACATAGGTTTTGCTCCGCCTCCTTCGAGAGATGGCGCCACACTGCGTGACCAGGCCGGCAGCGTCCGGCGCGCCGCGGATGGTTGTTTGGCCGAGACGAGGCTTGCAACGAGGTTCAGTTCAGAACACGTTCATTTCGGCTCAGTAAGCTTTCAAGCCTGCGTCACGACACCAATATACTTTGCTGGTAGCCATTTCACGCTTACATCTACTCTCAATTACGGGAGAGCCAGCATTTTTAACAGCGGGGCTGTTTAAGGCCGAGTTTGAGCCGTGCCTAGCGTTGATCAGTAGTGAAAGCAGAGCATAGGAGGACAGGAGGTGCAGAGAGAGAAAGAAAGATAGACATAGAGCGAGAGAAATAAAGAAATTATTAAAACAAAATGAACTTCCTTGGGCGAGGCGGGATTCAAACCCCGGGTACTCACGGTCCTAAGGCGAGCGTCATAACCACTGCGCTATACAACTTTTTTTTCTTTATTAGCGGTTGTCAGAACAATACATATACAGATATACAATACACGAATTCAATCTTTGAATTCCGCACAAACTGTGGCGTCATGAGATATGTCGCTGCACATAGCGCTATACAACCACGCATGCTAAACATGCATTTATGGGAACCATCCATATTGTTGCATTGTACCAACGATTGCAACACAACTTGTTATGGGCGAGAGAAAGAGAAAATGAGAGCGACAGAGAGAGATAGAGAAAGAAAGAGAGCGATAAAGAAGGAGAGAGAGACAGAGAGAGAGGAAGACAACTATAGTGAAAGAAAGAGAGAAATAAAGGAAGATAGAGAGAGAAAGAAAGAAAGAGAGAAAGAAAGAAAGAAAGAAAAAAGACAATGTAAATTTTCTTGGCGATGCGGGATTTCAACCCGGGTATTCACGGCCCGAAAGCGAGCGTCAAACCCACTAAGCGATACCCCACGCTTGCAGAGCTTCGGTGTTTCATCAGATTTCACAAGCGTGGAACTGGCTTAATTTTTGTTTGTTGCCTTATTCACATTTATGTTCGTGTGTCGTGATATAACGTCTCTTTGTCTGACTTGAGTTTTTATTCTCCCACAAATGGAACGGGGTGCCCAGAAGCACGCTATTTTCAGAGCCTGGAATTCGTGATCCAATGGACACCAACGCCCCACAAAGGAGCAGCCTGCAAGAATTGTCAGCAGTGGAGCTTGCTTGATGAGAGACCATAGCGCTTTAACAGCTTGGTTTGTGTGAGTAGCTTGCTTCTCAAAGTTCTGTTACTGCTCCTAACACATTTTGTTGGGCCAGTTGATAAGACATTGAAGTAACATACAGTGCGAGCTGACAAGCACGGAGGCTAGGACGAGACGAAACGTAGAGCTAACCACCGTAACATTATTCAAACGCACTCCTATATAAATACAGAAAGCGATAAGAATTAAAGGAAATAAAACCACGAATGAACTCTAAATAAAAAGAAGCGCACGTGACAACATGCGGGTGGAATGCTCTCTAGAAAAACGGAAGGTAATTTCGCTTTTTTTTTTTTTTTCGTCTTGGCAGCTTTTCACTTTCTCTGAAAAACAAAGGTAGTTCTGTATTCGTGAGAGCAACAAAGCCATTCTTAATGCAGCTCTCACCATGCTTGTGAATCTCGTGAGACTATTATCTCTCTTGTCAAATGTTTCACTGCTTCGATAAAACATCAGCATTCGGCAATTAAAGAATGAAACCGTGTTGTTATTGCCATGTGAACGCAACCATAACTTCCATGTCATGTCAAGAAATGCTATTACTTTTCTTCATTGCCAAATACTAGTGTTTTGTCGAAGCACCAAATCACTTGACAAGATAAATAAGAGGTTGGCGCTTGCGAAATTCAGAAGGGTTACGAGATTACGCGAAGGTTTGCTAGATTTAGATGCCTACGACGCCGCTGGCAGCACTTCTCATCACGTCCGCATTGTGGGACGCCTGAAAGTTACCAGGACGCCATTTCTGCTGCGCCCCAGCAGTTACCTGGGGGCCCATTGGCTTCCTCCCGTGCTGCGTCAGAGCAAGGTGTTGTCCCCACATTTGGTTAGCAGTTAGTACACCGTCGGAGGAAATTAAGCACAACGCTAAACCTTACATGTCACTGTCAGTGCTTCGCCCTTCGGTGAAACTGCTTATTTTCCACGTCCTTCTATGTTTTATTGGGCTTATTTTGTGTCGCTTTGTGCACTTAGCCATCAATTCGCTAGAATATTATTACAGGTGTTAGTCAGTGGTACTCTCGTCTCGTCGTCATCTCTGTCTTCTGCTAGCGCTCTATATGAACTACTTGTTTTGTTAATGTAGCAACGAGATTGGATCTGCGTCAGCGACCTCCAACAATTTGTGCCGTGTATGGAAGGAGTAGTTTACTGTATTCCTTTATCACACGGTAAAGAATACATTGGACAGGCAGGCAGATACCTCAATGATCGCTTACAGGAACATTCCAACAATTCTAACGAACTGGTAACAACCGGTCATCTAGCCTCACGCTGCATGCGCTGTTGCTGAAGCCTTTGTTCGTTAGAGCAAAAGTACTATCAAATAACACGGATCAGCTGACTAAGGAGATCGTACAGGCATTAGAGATAAGCAGTTGAAGCAAAAATTGTGCGAGCTGTCCATCTGCCTCTTTGTCAAAACAAAAAAAAAAGAAAACCCTCTTCCTTTCACGGTAGCCTGTGACAGATGCTTTTGCTGCAATGTAATCTATGTGAGTGTATTGTTTCTTCATTTTTTTATTTATTCTTTTTTTTTTGTTCCTGTTGCATGGTGGCATACAGGGTGTCCCAGCTATCACGCAGCACGATTTAAAAAAAGAGGAACGGCGTTACGCGAAGCAAACCTAGTGCGTATTGTTTCCAGTGCAGTGGAGTAGCCGCCAGTAATTGTTTCGTTGCTGAAATTTAATTAGCTAATTGTAATTAATTATCTAACTCGAGAAGTACTGTCCTAATTATCAAATTATCAATGAGAAAGTTGTAGAGCAACATGAAAAACTACTGATACAGCTTTCTGTTGCTCAATACGTGCTACATAAAAGTGTTTTTCCGAGCGTGAAAGAAGCCCGCGAATACGCGCTAAGTGCCTCGAGCGACCAGTCGTGCGGCAATTCTGCGTGTATTCGCGGGCTCCTTTCACATTCGGAAAAGCACATTTATGTGGCACGTATTGAGCAACAGAAAGCTGTATCGGGAGTATTTCATGTTGCCCTACAATTGTCTCATTGACACTTTGATAATTGGGACAGTACTTCTCGAGTTAGATAATTAATTACAATCAGCTAATAATTAAACATCAGCAACGAAAAAATTACTGGCGGCTACTCCACTGCCCTGGAAACAATACGCACTAGGTTTGCTTCGCGTAACGCCATTTCTCCTTTTTTAAATCGTGCTGCGTGATAGCTGGGACACACTGTATATGTATTGATCACGTACAATAAACCATCACTATTTAGTTGCGCCTTGCCTTCGTCCACAGTGTCGTCTTACGCGGGTCCCATTTGCGCTATGGCTCACGTGATGCAGTATCAACTAGCCCATCAGTTTGTTATTTTGCTCGACGTTGGCCTGGTTTTCCTCTCTGCATGTGTCGTTTCTTGCCAAAATAAGACTGTCAATTTCATGGTGGCGAGTTGGGCATGTTGATACTGCATTATCGATGGTCAACCAGTGCAGAAGCACGAAGCGACAGAGACAAGCGCTGAATTGTCCCTTCGTGTTTGTGCGCTGGTTTACCATCGCCAATTTCATGCTCCTGTCAAGAGGTGTGCATGTGACCGTTGATTTATTTCATGAAGAGACTCCACATTAAAATTCAACCTGCAAACGCAAATAATCCATATGGCTTTTTGTGTCGTCACACTGTCTCGAGACAACAAAGCTCTCCAGTTTCCTAAACGTTATACATTACTCTTGTTCCCATTTGGCTGACCTGAACCCTGAATGTGTGATAAATATTTACTCATGGACTGAGCACTGACGCGACCATCAATGTAACTGTCTTGCCGCAATGTAATTTTTGTCATTCTTTTTTTTTCGATATTTTGTCGACCTGGGTTGCTTGCACAGTTCTTTAGTAATGCCGGCTTTACACTGTGTCACAAAAGAATGATGTTTTTCCAACGATTTTCGAGCATCATATTTGCGTTAGCGCATCTTGAACTCGGCTGTCGGTAAGAGAATTGTGTACGGCTGCCGCAGAAGGGCTTCTCTCTCTCTCTCTCTATCTCTCTCTGCTTTTTTTTTTTTTCCTCACTCATCATCTGCAGTTTCTGCGACACCCTTCAGCAAACACTCTCTGCAGAGACGAAAAGCAATACCGATGTTGACGGAAAGCTGTAACTACCGCAGCTAACAAGGTTTTCCACTCAGGGCACACAGAGCAGCTGCTGCCATCTTGTCTTATAGATATAGTCCGTAGGACTGCGGCGTCGCCGTATTTTCTTGTCCTTGCTTTTTCTTCTATCTTTTTTTTTTTATTTTGCGCTAATGATGACTGGAGGTAGTGTAAAAGGGATAGCCAATGCCTTATTCTTTTGAAACAAGCACAAAGGATGTCGTTTTCGAAAAAAATGGCAAATAGCGTACTTTCAGAGCCCGAACAAAAGAAACAAGGAGGTAGGGGGCATTCTCTTTCGTCTAACCCGGAAGAGACAGTGCGCAACGTACACAACACACAGCGAATGCAGGGCAAGTCAGCTTTCCTACAAGTCACACCTCTAAAGCCACAAATTATGCGTATTCATAAACGCTTATGTCTTCCCCGCCTCGCCAAATAAATTCAAGCATTCTATCATGACAGCACATTGCGAATTATTCGGTTACTCAGTTGTCCAATATAGTCCAATTCGTAGCTCGGAGTATTCTTGTATTAATCATGAAATGCTTTTGGCTACCGTTGTCGGCGACTTTCAAGTGTCCTTGAGCCAAAAGCCAGAGCCATTATCCGAGCACTCAAACGAGAACATCCGGGCATCGTTGCGAGAACAAAACGAGATCATCCGGGCAACCATTCAAACCTGAAGAAATGTGGTCTCTGGCAGTAGCTAGCGTATACGCTACCTACTGCCCAAAAAAGTTACAAAAAATATTGCTTCCGAGCTATCCTAATGTTTGTTCACAATATCACTGAAGATGTAACTTCTAGTACGCTGAAGTTTTATTTGTCATTTCCAATAGCGACGTTCAAAAGGCAGGAACAGGACAGCATAGACTTGATTGTCATCTTTTGGCGCTGAGACAGAGTTCCCTGTGCTCTTTTCAACGCCAGCGGTCTGTGAGTTCCGCGGCGTGGGTTTTGCGCCGGCTCGAGAGATGGCGCCCTGCTTCGTGACCAAGCCGGCAGCGTCCGGCGCGCCGCAGATGGCTGTTTGGCCGAGACGAGACTTGCAATCAGGTTCTGTCTGTGACCAGTGCACATTATGGCATGGTGCGGTCTGGTGCGGTGTGGTGTGGTGGGGTGTGCCGTTGCGAACATGCACTACACCTATTTTAAGATTGCGGCTAGTATCATCTCCAACCAATCTGCTTTGCCGGTGGCCATTTCATGCTTATATCTACTGTCGCTTACGGGAGATCCAGCATTTTTTCTAGTACTGTCTATTCGTGCCTTCACGCGCTTTACTTGGAACGGCTAATAATGTGCCCATGGCACCTTTAGTAATGGAAAGCGCGTGCCAAAACAGGCGTTGCAACACGTTCATATCTGCAATAATGCATATATTAAGCCCAGCTGCTAAATTGGTGGTACTCGTATGAAAAAATTCTGAAAATCAAAGCATAACACGAGATATTAAGAAATGTATAAAGTCACCACGCAAAACCTTAAATGAAACTGCTGAATGAACTAACTAAGCCGGTAGATGCAGGCGTGACGCCTCAGCAAAGTTTGTAAAAAGTTAATATTTTATTTGTTTTTCTGTGTGTTTTATGCGACCTGGCTTTATGTGCCTTTGTGATCTGACTACGTGTTTTTATGTGACCCGACTTCATGTGTCTATCTGTAACCTGTCTTAATGTGTATTTATGCTACATGACTTCATGGTGTACTTACGTTACCGTCGTGTATATTTTTGAGACCTTTATTCTGGTCACTTACGCATTGTGCTATGCATTGCCGTGCATGTTTTGTTCCTTCTTATTTATTTATGTTTTAGTTTTCTTATGAGGAAGTGAGCAGCTGACGCCCATTTTCAGCCCCTGTAACGTCTCTTAGAAGTAGCGCAATAAAACATATTCCACAATTACGCACTCCCGTGAACAGTGTATACGTTGGGTTGACGACGAAGGTATGCCTTACTAAATCTAAATGTTAATCCACCTTGCAACTCGAACACCCCCCCCCCTTCTTCCCCCCATATGTAAAATGAAGATAATTCATCATTTATTAATCTAACCTTCTCTGCAGTGAACGAGAAACAGGCTTATTTTCTTAGTAAAAATAAAAATCTACAATACGGAAACTACATGAGCAAGCGCATGCGCTAAAACATCCCACAAATACGCTCTCTAAACTTGAGCAAGAGCTCAATGCCGTTTCCTCTGATGTATCGGTCATTATTGTTGGCCCTAGCTGGTTCTCGTGAAAGCAGCGCTCAGCGCTGTTCGGCTGCTGATCTGCTTCGGAAGTGATAAATAACCATCTCTTGTAGCAATCGCTTAAAGCGTCTGGCTCTGGCCCACTCAACAACGACCCGTGTTAAAATTGGACCAGCCGTAATGTTACGATCGAGAGCGAATGTATACATGTCTCGCTTTCGCAACCGCGCCACAAATTCCGAAAGCCTTCGGCGCAGGAGCGGAATAACACGCGATAGCTTTGATCCGCTGTTGACGACGCAAGCATGACTTTGCGAAGCAAGTGAAACTGTACACGCACGCGGAAAGATACCTCAGGGCGCTCTTACGGCAAGAGAGAAGTGGTGGGGGTGGAAGCGGCATATAAGCGCCGATAGCGCTTAGCCCTTTTGCCTCGCCCTCTTTTCTGTTTGTTTGTTGTGCGCCCCATGTAATAGAGATGCGGGTCTGTCAGCTTAATAAATGATGTCCGATCACTCCCGAGGATCAGGGCCCTCTCGCTCTCTCGGACGCCGCCAGGCAGCGGAGGACTCGGCGCTGCAGCGCACGCGAAGTGATAAACGACTTCGGAACGCCGGGAATTTCACTTGGTGTCTTCAGCTCGCGTACCCTGGCATCTCCTGGCGTGGAGTGCCGTGGCACCTCTGCGCCTGTTTCGAATTCTGCCTGGGGCGACTGCGCGCGAGCCGTGCATTTCCCCTGCTTTCCCATTTCCTTGCGTGTTTTTTTTTTTCAGTTTTTTTCCCCCTTTTTTTTGGGGGGGGGGACCTTCTCTTCATACCGGTTGTCATCTGCGAATTTCGCACTGTGCCAGTGCTCACCCTTTGTCGACTCATGCTTCTCTTATGAGAACTGTGGACGCGCGTCCGATCACGGTCTATGATTGTTCATGAACGATTAGGTGGAATCGCATCGGCACAAGACGCGCATTGCATTTCCGTGTGAGAGAGTAAGAAAGAAAAAAGAGAGAGCAATGCTGTCATAAAGTGTGGTGGCCGGGAATGCTCGCGGGTCTGCTGAAAGTAAATCAGCCAGTAATGCGTAATGGTTCTTCTTTCTCCTCCCGCCTAATGGATGTCGACGGAAAGGGAATGACGCCTTCGTACCTCGTAAATTAAGGCAACCGAACAAAAGCGAGTAAGTTTGCTTCTACAGAAAGCCAGTTCTCTAGCAACAGAAAATTCATCAGCGATTTCGTTGTACGGTCCATTTCAAGATTTTTAGGGCATAAAAAAACCGTGTGACATTTGTACATGTTCAGTTAAGGAGCACAGTGAGCTTAACCTAGGTATATAGTATGATGAAATCCCCACCTATGTAACTGTACTATTATTATTATTATTATTATTATATTATTATTATTATTATTATTATTATTATTATTATTATTAAACAAAGCATGAATCATAACCCCCGTTTCACGTGTCCGCTGATGAAACATTTGATCGCCGAAAGGACCCCTTCATCTGGCCATAAAACAGCCCATTTATAACATTCGAGGAACCTTTGCGCGAAATCCTGCTTCATACAAGTGGGTTAGATAATATGACCAATGATCATAAATAGAACTCTTATTATGTAATGTGAAATTGAGGGAAAAAGCTAGTGATCAGTTGTCAGCAGTTTCTACAATGCGATTTCCCGCTGCTCGCGAAGAGAACACGCTTCAGCAACGTGATTATGGTTGGCTGCTCGGCATTAGCGTGTGCGAACTCTTCCGTGAAAGGGAAAAAAAGTGTTTCGTTTTCCACGGAATGAAGCGCACAAACCTAAATGGGTAGTTGCCGTCAAACGAGCGACCGTGAACGGCGATCTGTGGGTACCGAACGTAGGAGCCAGAATATGTGAAGATCATTTCGCCACAGGCGAACTTCGTCTACTAACGTTCTAGTACGAATACCCCCTTTTTAACAATCAATTAAGTACACACAGGTGCACCCAGCAAGGATCCTCAGCACATTGATTATGTGCCGTCTTCATCCCGCTACAACTAAAGGGCAACTGAGGCTGCACGGAAGAGGGAAGAGAGGTAACGTCAAAATAATTCGTGCACTTTTCAGATACTTAAATCAGTGCTTTCTATCTGCAGTTATACACGACATGCGTCTCTTGACAAAAAACGAGAGACTGCGAAGGCACATCAGCCGACGACATGGCGCGCGCTGGGCACCGCTGCAGACAAAACAGCGGACGAAGCGATCGACTGTACCGTTTGTTATGGGAAGCGTTACCAACAGCCACTTATTAGGTTGACTTACCAATTATTAAAAACTAATTCTAAGTTAACGAACGTTTATATGCGCTCGACAAACGTTTGCGCTTGATAAACGTTATGACTATTTGACGCGTCACAAACACGTTAGGGCATGAAATGCCTGCCACGTAAAAATACACGAGTCTAAACAATAAACCGCCTGCACGCGATCTTGCGCGCGACAGCGACAAGTGACGCGATGGAGATGGCTTTCGCGTTCACGTCGTCGCCTACAAGTCGTACCGCATGCGAGCGACGAGACGAGCGACGACTTTGAGCGACGTCCTCCCCGGTGTTGCCGGTATGAGGCAGCAAATACTCGCCGAAACTGGCGTTACACGTGCTTTAATTAATTTAAGTTGATGTGTTTTAGTGTAAAGAGTAGCATAAATATTTCTAAAAGGTCTTGGACTACGTTATTGTCCTTACACGTATCCAAATCTAGTCGTTTGCTCGTCCGTGCGACAATCGGTAGTACTCGACTGATGTATATCCAGTTCTGACTTCCGCGCTATTGGCTAGTCGCTCATAGCACTTCCGGGCGACGAGCGACGAATTCTAGATTTCCAGAACCGAGCGATCGAGCGACAAGAACAAGCGATCTGTTCGCCGCGACGGCCCGTTTCGTCGCTCGAGCCATCGCTCGTCGCCGTCGCGCACAAAATCGCTCACATGCGGTTTGGGCTTAAGGCGCCAACATAAGTACGAAGGAGCGATAGCTCACACCTACGTTTTGGAACTGCCCAGCGGTGCTTATATCGTGGTTTTTCACCAAGTTCCGCAGTATATAAAAGACCAAGCGCGTGAAGCATGGCATAGGCGCCGACTACGGGGGGGGCGGGGGGGGGGGGGGGCTCAGCCCGCCCCCCCCCCCCGGCGATGCCGGAGCCCCCCCCCCCCCCGCCCCGCTTTTACAATGTCAGTACCAGAGTCCTGTTACCCAAACCGTTTGTGATTTCTTTTGATGTGCCTCTACATTTTCCCTTAAGATGTGAGTGTGGCTGAAAGCTCACTGCATCATTGTTGACGCGGACGTGCACGGCTTTTATTCATAATTTCGCTTTATTTCTGAAAATCTTGGCAATAGGAAAACATGCGCATTAGAAGCACCAATGGCGGCTCCCTCATCCGTACTTTTTCACTTCAACATGTTATTTTAATTTCCACTGGGAACACCATGCACAGATACATTATATATCAATGTATACACGGACAAAATTTGATGTTTTGAAAGAGAAAGAGGTAGCCAACTAACAATTATTTCTAATCATGTGGATAGCCTATGTCTAGAGAATCAATATGTTGCTGTATGTTCAACTCACTACAAATTGCTTTGCACACTTTTTTGACACTGAAAAAGACCTGCAGACTTCAGTGACCCCTCCGGCAGAGTTTTTTATCAACGGTGTGTGAAATACACGTGAATTATATGCCTCAGCATTGCTTCTCTTTCCAGTAGCTAATGCTAGCGACTCATGAAAAAAACTTATAATAATTGACACCATTTATTGGGGATTGAAACATCGCAACGTGCATGCAGAGGCCATAAATATATATAATTAACTTAGTAACCAAGTGAGGCCAAGCCGGATTCACTTGAAATCAGAATCAATAGCAGTCACGCGCAGCTGAGCTTCTACTAGGACTCAGAAAAAAAAAGAGGCTGCAGTTTTGCCGGAATGGTGAATCAGTATTAATGATAGCGAAGCATAAGACAATTGATTGTTCGAAGCATAAGACAAAAAGATTGTTCCCGTATAAACCCGTGTAAGAGCCGCACCCCCAACTTGAAAGCAAATATTTTTTTTTAAATCCAACCGAGATGCAATCGCGTTCAGCGCGATTCCGATCGCGCTCCACTGCGAATTTTCCCGCGCAGCGTACGTGAAAAAAAAGTCGGTTATAACTTAAGAAGACAGGAGAGACGTCCCGCCCTGATCACTGAAGCGCAGCAGCCGATTTCCACCACGACTAAATAAATAGTCCCGCTGACGCGACTCGGCCCAGCTCGAAGCGCGGGCTGCCATGTCCTTCGTCGGCGGGGTCACCGGCCGCCCGGCTCATGACGTCAGTCTAAAGAGTACGCCCATTGGTGGATGCTCGTGTGCATCCGCCTTTGAGGGGCAAATGCCGCTGCCTTCTAAAGTTGTACACGACTATAGATGGCGAGAGGAGGCGATCGCGGAGATTTACAGCGGATTTCATACTCGTAGTTGGAAAAATTAGATAAAATGGCCTGATCCCTTGTAAGGGTCGTCAAATTGCGGCAAAAAAGTGCGGCCCTCACACGAGTCTGTACGTTGGTTATATGGCCTATATGAATTATAGTAACATTTACTCACTAATAAAATCACAAACATCGTGCAATGCACGGACCATGTAAACCTGTAAATATCCCGCTGGATGACCACGAGCAGTCACTATCACAACGCTGGCATTATGATAAACGCCGGCAGCGGAGGCGAACGGTTCGTACAGCCATGCGATTCACAGCGACTCCGAAAATTAGATTCATCATCATCATCTGCATATTTTTATGTCCACTACAGGACGGCTTCTGTCAGCGATCGCCAATTACCCCTGTCTCTTAGCTTAGGCTATGCGATCTGCAACACTTGGGGTGCGGAAAAACAGCCTAAGAAGGAAGACAGCGCGCATGAAGTTAGCAGCCATCCCTGCTCGCCCTTGATCATTTCACCCCCCAATGATTACCAGCAATTGGATACGGCACGCGGGCCGCGTAAGCGTCAACCGCACACAGTAATTTGCAGCTGCGGCAGGGCTATAGATGAGAAGACGCCTACTCTCCTCCCCGTGCGCGCATTTGATCACGTGACCTCCAACTAACCCGAATATTGACCGCGTGGGAAGATAATGTCGATCAAGCTGCCATCCTTTTCGGCTCAGTGTTACGTGCTTTTTTCTCGCACCCACAGTGTATTTGTTGCTCACTGATATGACTTTTGGACTTTAGACGGAATATCACGGCAACGACGACAGCCAAAATTTGCCTGGGGTGTCGATACATGCAATTGCAGTCACAATAAAAGGATAAAAAGAAAACAGGCGTCGAGCTCGCTTCTACCGCGGCTGCGGATGTGGCAATGTGCACCGACTACAAACACAGCATGAGCACCAACGACAAAACCAATAGTGAGCACCTCGCTTATCGGTACTTCGCCAGAACCCGTCTGACGCTGAAAAGGAAGTGTATTTTCTACCGTATAAGCACCAGCGGAAACATAACACTAGGCGCGCAGGGAGACAGCGCACGCGACCGGACCAGCCATCTCGGATGGCCCAAGCTTCAACACGGCGCAGATTAACTCCAAAATGAAGCGCGTGACCACATATGTATGGCAGAGGCAGGAAAAGTAGAAGTTGAGGACCCGTGTGTTCTAGCCGCTAGGCGAAAGAAGGTTCCTCAGCTCACGTGTTTCCATCAGTGAGTGACATGTACCGCCAGAGGTTCTATGAAGCACTTGACACAGTGCTGTCTTCGTTAAACAACAGGTATCCAACTGATATGGGGCAGCATAAGTCCCACATTGAGGCAGCTTGCCATAGGGAAGGAAGACGAAGCATATATAACATAGTTATATAAGGTGACGACCCTGAACCAGACGCCTGATTTTGCACAGAGATATGCTGATTGACATTTTAAGGCACCAAAAGGTCGGCATCATTGCACACATTTGGGGACGTCGTGCGCATGTTTACGGGGGGCAAGGGCGAACACCTGCGAAACCTTTTGCCGGAAATGGCCAAGCTAAAAAAATTGCATTGGCCATACCGGTCTCGTCGACCACATCCGAGAAGTCCTTTTCTTCCCTTCGCCGACTGAAAATGTACTTGCGGTCGACAACTGGACAAGCCCGTTTGAACCATCTGGCAATTTTGCACGCTCACAAAGAACTCTCCCGCAAAATAAATTTGATTAAGATCAAATGCCCATACGAACACTTTTTCAATGATGATGAAATCATCGCATCAGACAGCGAACTGGTGTCTTTAATAGGAGGGAGAAAGGCACCAACTTAAAAAACCCAAACTACCTGGCTTAGAAAACAACGCAAAAGGTTATACAAAACAACGAAAATGGGGTACATAACAGCGCAAGCAGAGTGAGTCCATTTGGGTGAGAAAAGACGCGTGGTTGCGCTATTTGTAAAACTCCCTAGTCTATCTGTGCATTTTCCTTATTAATTTTTATTCGTCGTGTGCTGCATTTGCCACTCAATAACACAATCCACGCTGTTCCTATATTTGCTATTGGGTCCTTTCGGGCTTTTGAGATATCACTGTCTTATTTATTTATTTGTTAATATGTTTATTTATTTGGGCACCTGCTGATTTTTACTCTATAATCCTTTATTGTGCCTCCGGAAAATAATCGAAACCAGTGGCATAAGGCATGCTTTGACATGTAATGAAACTATGGCGTTATGGAGTCGCATTATACTTATGCTAATAATTCTAGTCATAAGTTGTGTTCAGAAATTGTTATATATCGTTTAATGTTTATATATGTTATGTCTTATCTTCTCAATAACTGATCTTTCGTCAGGAAAAGATGTATTGATTGTATCTTTTGCATTAAATCTTTTACAAGGCGTTACATTGCTTTCTTTCATAGATGTGTACTTCTGCGACTTAATACGCACAAAACAAATAAAACTGCCTAACTGAAACCGCTTGTCGCATGGCTCAACCAAGAGACGCCAGTCTTTTGGCGGTGCGAGGGGACTCAGGCTGTAAAACTGAATAGTCTCGTACTCTGAAGTCTTGCAACACTCATATAAGCTCGTCACTTCAGTGACCAATCTTTCGAGGTCACACAAAATTTCCGGTGTAACTGTTATGAAAGGTTATATATTATATATATATATATATGCATACATGCGGGTGGGGTTCGGAAAGCTGGTCAGGCCCCATGCCCCCCGGAAAAATGAAACTTTCCGCCTCTGAAGCATGGGCAGAAGTGACGGTGGCATAGACGGCGTCGTGGTACCGAACCGGAAGTTGTAGCAGAATACGCCGTACCCCACAATCTCTTGCGACCAGGGGCGTAGCCAGGGGGGGAAGGGGGGGTTGGGGGGTTCAACCCCCCCCCCCGAAATTTTTTCCGCAACGCCCCCCCCCCCCCCCCCGCCCCACTTACCCACCCTTTGTTCACGTCGCTTCGCGCTGACATAATTCAAGGAACCGGTGCTACTATATCGCAATTTCATTCCTGGGCGCTTCCGTTTGGGTTGGTAATTTACAGCGAATCATTTCTGCATATGGAAAAAAACTGTCACGGTGTTTGTCAAGGCTTTGACGCTCTCTGAGGTTTTGGGCGAGAATGTGGCGGACGCATTCTGAAGCAACACATGCGGCAGCCGCATTTTAGATGAAGGCGAAATGCTCGAGGCCCGTTTACTTAAATTTAGGTGCACGTTAAAGACCCCTGGTGGTCGAAATTTCCGTATACATTTCCGCCGCTTCCCTTCAGGTGCCGGCTAGGCCGCGCTCGCGCAGGATCTTAGGCTACGTTCACACTTGGTCTCGGAGCTGTCTTAAGCGGCAAAATCTTGCAAAAATCCACCCGCCTAGGCGGCAAAACAGGCAGAAAAACAAGCGGCGAGCCAAAACGGTCTCGGACCAATTTTTTCGCTATGGCGAAGCGGAAACGCGGCAGAAAGTCGTTCTGCTCGACCGGAAGCTACACTAGCATGTAAACACCGGTCGTAAAATTGAACATGGCACCAAAAGTGTAGGCTGCAATGCTGATCGACGTGATCAAGAACCACCCCTTGCTCTACGACAAGAGTGGTACTAAGACGTACTGTCAGCAATACTCGCGATAGTATTCAATGTCGCGCGACCGGAGGTGCGGCAACGAAGCCTTGGCGTGACCCAACTTCTCACGCTATTGCAAAGCCAGGCGAACCCACCACCACCGTTTCCAAGGTGTCCACGTCTTCCGTTTATTCATTGTCCATTTCTAGAAAACAAGTAGGTAGAAGTATAAAAGCCATTTATTCTTCCACTTCCATGGCAGACAATAGTTTGGGCAGATTCCTCGTTGGCGCTCCATAATTCGTGCACGTGCACGGTATGTTGCAGAAGTCGCGGCGTGCTTTTCTCGTCGCGACGATAGATTGGGAGCGTTTAGGTCTCACGTAGGACGCGCAGGCTTTGGCGAGCCCCCAACACAAGGGCCAGCCCGGGTTTTAGCTTTGGTGTTCCCGTTGCCGCTTTGGTGTCCTGGAGGCGCCGACAATAATACGAAATGATGAAATGTTATTACAACTTGTAAATAAAAGCTATTAAAGAAATATTATCACGCCTAGGCACAAACCTGTCACTCAGCGCTACCGCGCCCGTGTGAGGAGAATCACGGAACGCCAACGAGGAATTTACCGAAGGTCGCAAATGACACGCGAAGTTGCACAAAATGATCACTTTTGATGACGGGTGGGTCAATGAATGAACATACCGCTCGAAATAATGCGATAATGAGCGCCACCACTCCGACAATCGTACGCAGACTAGATGGATGTGGACGAAAGCGGCAGCGGCGGTAGCAAAACAAATGTGAACAACTTGGACACGCGCGGAAAAGATTTTCCGGCCGCTTTGGCCTTTCCGCCCGCTTGCCGCTTCCCAAGTGTGAACGTAGCCAGTCCTGCGCGCGAAACGTCTCTTGCATGCGATTGCGCCCCTACGGAAGGCTGGTTGTGTCTGTTGTGTTGTTGAATCCCAAACCAGCAATTGCGCAAGGCTGGTAGTTGCTGTTGTGTTGTGGAATCCCAAACCAGCAATGTACATACGAAGGGGTTGAACAGAATGAACGAAACAGACAGCCGACAAGCATGGATTACTGCTGTGCGCAGTACAGCGTAAGTAAACTCTTGTTGCAGGCGCTGACAGTTCTCGTCGGAGTTCACGCGTCCTGAGAAATTGATTATGTGCACTATGCACTGAACAAGACCGGAGTTCATTCCTGCATCACTAGTAGAGCACTGCACGGGCCGATTTTTTCAGCCCGGCCCGGCCCGGGCCCGTTTTACGTTGGGCGGCCCACCCGAGCCCGATCAAAACTTTTATGGCAGGCCCGGCCCGGGCCCGGAAATAATCTACGTTACCCGCCCGGCCCGGCCCGCCACCCCTTTACCATAGGCCCGAGCCCGGCCTGAGCCCGACTCGAAACTGGCCCGAACCCGGCCCGAGACCGAAAAATAATGTTTTTCAGAGTTGAGACGCCCGAGAATAACTCGCTGCAGGTTACATGGACACCACCAGAAAGCCCGAGCCCGGCCCGGACCCGCGTCAAAAAACCCGAGCCCGGCCCGGGCCCGGGTCAAAAGCACACGCCGTGCCCGAGCCCGGCCCGAGCCCGATCGAGCCCGTGAAAAAACTGCTCTACCCGCCCCGGGCCGGGCCCGGCTTTCGGGTAAGCCCGAGCCCGTGCAGTGCTCTAATCACTAGTACACCAATCAGTCGAGATTCTGTGAGTTACAAGGCCGCTTCCTGTTTGCCACCGGCGTAAGTGAAGCAGAAATGAGTTGCACGCACTACTTAAAATGCGCACACATGCCATATCTATGCTGTGCGGTGAAATATTCTGTACAATTCTGAATCTGTTGACGTAAAGGCAAATGACGGCTGCACACTCGCACACAGCGGAAGACACAGCGGCCCATGCACTTGCCGCAGGAAATGCAACCCTTTCGTATGAGGGAGCAGGGCGACGAAAGCTTCGAAAAAAAAAAAGCCTTCCCCGTTTTTGCGCGTACTTAAGTTTTCTAGCGCACAAGACGCAGCGAACAAGCTATTGCTATGGGAGTAGGTATAGCCTGGTCACGCATGCATTTTCACGTGTATAGCCGGCCTTGACTTGTGAAACGCACTTCGCCCCGACGAGGACGACGCCATCTACGCTTAACAAAGATTAACAATTAATGATGGCTTCTCCGATCGGGCGGGTTGTCTCAATGATGCGTTTTCGAAGACTGGTCCATTCAGTGGCGCGATGAGAGACCGTTGCTCCAAACGCCCACTGTACCTGTCGTGCTTACTGTATTTTACTGAGCTTGCTTTACTTTTTACTTAATTTCTTCACAAGCACACGCGAGGGGGGGTGGGAGGGGGGGGGGGGCATGTCTTTGATATACATGTATAGAGTCTGCTTAAGCTACCGATATTTATTATCGATCACGCCACGTAGAGAAAAGCAGACGCTGCCCCCCCCCCCTCGGTCGGGCCGGTGAACCCCCCCCCCCCCCCCGAAAAAAATTTCTGGCTACGCCCCTGCTTGCGACAACCGAGATTTTGCGATCCACCTGTTGCTGCCGAAGTACAACTTTCCCTCCCTCCCCCCCCCCCCCCCCGTTGCCTTGCTTGCGACGAAAGACGGCGCGCTTGCTCCCCGCTTTCCTCTCCTTGCGCGTGCGAAAATTTCAGCTCACCCTCGCATACTTTCACTCGCGCATACAGCATACCGGCGCGCGGCGACGTGTGTATCGCCCTTGGACTTTATACGTGACATCACGGCGACGACGTGGCAAATATGCGCCTGGAGTGTCTATATAATTGCTATCGCATTATAACGCTCTTGCGCTAGGCGGAGGGCCTACACGAATCACGATGTGTGCTGTGCTAACGGTACTGCCACTTAGCGGCCGCGGCCACTCAGACAGACCTCAAACGGTAGCTGGCAAAGGGCTTCGTCCTTTCAGTTCCGCGTAACAGATTTATGTTTTCTCATACATTCGAATAACAATCCGAATCTACAATGTCTGCAGCTTGTGTGTGTTTCGTACTTTACGCATCTTCTGGACGCAATTTACTTTTAAACATTAATTTAGTTCAATAAGGCACTTGTAGTTGGCGGACGGCCTAGAAGAATGGGGATGTATGCTGCAACTTCCGCACACGTGCGTGCGCGCATGAAGTACAGTCGGAGCGGAAAAGACTCGCGCAAGTAACTGGTGGCCGGAGCAGCAAAATCACGACACGCAGCCCAAGTGACTGCTGGTCAGAGCGGCACATTTCATTTTCGAAAGCAGGGGTGGCCGTCAGAACGCGTGTGGTGATGTTGCCGCTCCGGCCACCCGTCAGTTGTGCAGAGTGTCGTGATTTTGCCGTCCAGCCACCAGTTCCTTGTGCTAATCTTTTTCCACTGTGACTGTACGTCGCTCGTGGGGGTTGTGCTTGTGTAACGTCGTCTAACGTCCGCGCCAGCTTTGGTGTGCATCCACGTCCAGAGGAGGGAGTGGAGGCGAGTTTTATTGCGATAGCAATTATATGGACACTCCAAGCGGATTTCTGCCGTCGTTGTCGCCGTCGCCGTGAGGTCCACTTAAAATCCAAGGGCGATAAAATCGTCGCCGTGCGCCAGTATTGCTGTATGTGCGAGTGAAAGCGCGCGAAGGACGCGCGCTTTCATGGAGAGCGAACGCACGCGGAGAGCAAACGCGACGTCTTTGGTAACGCGAAAGGCCATGGTTGGAGGAGGGAGGGAGGGAGGGGGGCGACGTTGTGCTGCGGCACCAACTGCATATCTTGCGACCGGGCGCAAGCCGAACTGGCTACTCAATATCGCACGCGAAAGGAGGAAAGCGGGAAGGCAGCGCGGGAGGAAGGGGGTGTGGCTTCCCTCTCTGCCGCACCTGCGTACGTGTACTTTGCACGGCTGAGGGCGGTCGCGCGCACCGTATCTTGAAAGCGATCTGCACACGGCTCCTACCTTTGTATGCGCTTTGCTTTCGCCGCTCAGTTTACGTTGAAGTGATAGACCGCACGAACCTTCTTAGGTCGCTGCAACCGCGCTTACTCACGCCAGCGTTTTGACACCGGTGTCTGTGGTCATCGAGTTTTCATGTTTGCTGTGCGCGCTGACACCATGCTTGTTAATTCAGTTAGTAAGCGAATGTGTCCAAGTTTATACAGCCGATAAAACTACTAACCTTACATCATATAGCTGTCTACTAATTTGCTATCGCAGTTGATGCTTCGCCTTCGGGCGAAACTGCGATATTTTTAGTGGCACGAGCACCGAGTGACACTCTTGTTTCTTGTGCAGCAACTTCCGGTTATTGACCGACTTCCGGTTGTCATAAAGGTTGGGCGAAATAAAAAATGTCGCAGGTTTCACTCGAAAGGCGAAGCATCAATTGCGATATCAATTAGTAGAGAGCTATACGGAGTAAGGATAGTAGTTTATCAGCTGTATAAACTTGGACATGCAGCAGCACCAGCAATGCGCAGAACTGTTGTCGACGCCGTCGGCTTTTTGCCCGCGTTCGCACCGAACGTGCGCGGCGTTGGTTACTGCTGCCGGTGCCTCTGGAGGCGAATGGGAGGTGTTCGACGAGATCAAAACGGGACGCTCGTCGAGCGGCGTCGGAAGTCTTTACCACCTTTTCGCCTCGCCACGTTTTTATATAAATACGCATTTAGTGCCACCAGCTAAACATCGCCTCCCCTCCCTCCCTCCCTCCAGTCCCCCCACGGCCTTTCGCGCGATGGAAGAAGTCGCGTTTGCTCTCCGCCGTGCGTTCGCTACCTGTGATAACGCGCGTTCCTCGCGGACATACCGCATACGGCGCGCGGCGACCATTTCTTCGCCGTTTGACTCTATACGGAACCTCACGGCGACGGCTACGCCAACGGCAGAATCCGCTTGGAGTGTCCATAAATTGCTATTGCAATAAAATAAATTATTCAAGAAATAAAACAGGTAGATATCGATGGTTCTACTCATGGCTGATGATAGATGTGACATCAGAGCACAGGTTTAGTACAGTAAAGAGCTAATTAAGTGTAAGGAATAATTAGAAACAATTAAGGAAAGCCTAATTGCTGTACAGCAAAGCACACAATCCTACACTTTAAGTACCCACCGCATCAGTACAGGTTTCCATGAAACTCCAAGACCAGAAGTGACGTCATCAGTGACGTTACACTTAAACTTTATTAAAATAAAAACAAGCCAATTAGAGCTACACACCACTTGTCACAGAGTGAACTCTTGCCTAACACAGCGGAGGGGTTACGTCACTCCTTCCTCTCTCGCTTCTCCTCTCCCAGCGCGCACCTGCTCCATCGCTCACTCGCGCGCACCAGCTGCGCGCCGGGCTCGTTACATGCTCCTCACGTTAGCAGCGGAGGGGCGCGTAAGGTGCGCTTCGTGCGCCGTTCGCTAGGGGGCTATGCGTCGCGCCCTCCTCACCCTCCTTCGCTCCCTCGCCCGCTCCTCTTTGGGTGGCGGTTTCCCGCCAGTTCCATTCACTCGCTTCTCCGAATTCGGTTTCCTGCCCTACACCAGGGCACACCAACGCCGAGGTGCGAGTACCACTAGCAGACACTTAAGTCAAGGATTAGGGTTGCTTCTCGTTTTTTTTTTCTTTTATTCGCGTGTGGAATGTTCTAGTATAGAGATAAAGGAGCAGCACGGGCCTATAGCATCCATGCCCAGAGGTCAGCGCCGCTGGCTACGCGATGCTAGCATTCGAGACTTTAAGGCCCAACCACAAGGAACGGATTTCCGACGGATTTTCGGCGTCGGCGTCGGTCGGCGGCACGCGAAGGCGGCCGGCGGCGTGGAGAACAATGCGCCGCCGGTCGGCGCCGCAAGACCGAGCAGGCCAGACTGCAGCGCTGACGGCGGAAGTGGCGGTAGACGCAGGAGACAAACAAAATATAGCCTCCGAGATGGTACACCGTGTCATGTGAGTGAGCTCGGAGGCCATTTACAAAGCGAGCTTCCGGCGTTGTCGTCCGCGAGTGCCTGTGCCTCGTCTGCGTCCCAAACAGCCGATCGCTCGCGCGTGCTCCGGCCATTGCATGTGGTGCAGCTTTGTACGGTATCATAGATAATGATGTATACTCTTTCCAGACAGGGACATGCAGGGAACGCCGAAGTGCCCACTTAAGGCCCGTCCACGTTACCGGCACGCCAACTCGCCGTACGCCGTTCGCGGGTCGCCATTTGACGGTGGTTTCGCTCGCGAGCGGCGAGATTTCCTTGCCGTAGACAGGATGGGACCATGACCCATTTGTGCTGCAGCTGTACAGCGAAGTGGCCAATCAGTGACCGAGGGGTGGTCACCCTGGCACCGACGGCAGCCTCACCGCCGCTGATCGTTCGGCGGCGCCGACATCGTCGCTAGGCCTTCTCCGGCTCACTCGAAAGCTTAAGCTGACGGCGCTTAGGAATGAATCACCGACGCTCACCAGCCGCGATATTTTCTCACCGTTGTTGTCGCTCTTCGCTATAATTATACACAAAGAAGAAAATGCGCTGATATTAGCGGCGCCGTCGGCTGTGATGCGGGCACAACCGAGCCGGTCGTCTGCCGCCGGTAGCCGTGCACTGTAGCTGAGCTCGACAAGTATCGGAGCTCTCGTTCGTGTTTAACGTTCGACAGCAGATATAGTTCTTCATACAATGTAGAATTTACGCGTCACGTTATCTAGCGGAAAGTATTTTTGCTAGGAACAGAAGCTGCTGGTGATGCTATCCATGCTATGCGACTGGTGCTACGTTTTTCAGCACAGACAACCAGCGTATATGTTTGCACTAGAGCTACGGGCAATTTTTATGAAGTTTTAAAAGTACAAGAAGTCCTTGCTTAGTAAAAACAATTGTTCTGTTAGCGCAACGTTTTGCAACACTGACCGGCTAAATTCGGGGCCAAGGATATGGCCACATTGCGCCACGCTTGAAATACGTCGACGCCGAGAGTCTCTTGTGGTTGAGAGCCGTCAATGAGCGTCCACGCCGCGTGCCGCCGGCCGGCGCCGACGCCGAAAATCCGTTGGAAATCCGTTCCTTGTGGTTGGGCCTTTAGGCGCTAGAAAATGAGGACGAGGTGAGTCACACCCGTCCCTAGCGTGTTGCCTTTCATTGTGTTTACTGAAGGGCGAAAGATTGAGCTTGAGCCGCGCGCCGTTTGGACCGTTCGAGACTGTTAGGAGAAGATCATATCGCTGGCTATTACGAAACCCGGCCTTTGCAAAAAGCAAGCGCAAATTATGAAAAAGAAGGGGGATGGCTGCGTTCCGCTTTTGTTTGATTAAATATGGATGCAACATGCATGGAACAAGATGACAGCGCCGTTGTTTGCGATACAGACACTGCTTGATCTGACGCGAGATGAATGGGCTTTTCGTTCCGTCGATTTGTTTACTCGCTGGTCTCTAACATGGCGCCTTTTGAGAATCGTAGCTGCGACTTATTATAGCTTATTTGCGTATTTTCGTGCATTTTAATTCTCCCAACCTCCCAAAGTTCAAGCTGTTTTAGCTTTAAATATCGGTCTTCTCGCACTTTGCTGAGTCCTTGCCTAGTTAAACCACGCTCTGTATTTATACCATACTCCGCGACGCCCGAAAAGACGATGCGACAGATGTGCACGGCCGCGCGGCTAGAGAGCTTGCTTGAAGCTCACAAGACGTTTTTTACAGGCAACTTACGTCTGTTCAGTAGCAGCGACACTCTTTCTCGTTTTTTTTTTTTTTTTTCAGGTTTTGCGCTTTCTTTTTTTTTTTTTTTTTTTAGTTCAGCGTGAGATAGTATTCATGGCTGATACGCTTCTAACCATGGGAGAGGACTACAGGTAAGTGCTAGCTTGGATACGCATACGCTGACTTTGTTCAACAAAAAATAGTTCGCAAAGAAAATAAAGGAAAAGCACTTAAGCTTGCTTTACATTAGGATGGAAACCTATCTGCCTACAGCTTCAAGACAAAAATATTTCCTTCCAGTACTGTGCAACGTCAGCATTCAGACTAAAACGCTGCGCGTGCGAAGTTCATTCTCCCTAATTTTTCTCACTTCGTTGCAGGTACAGTGAGTTGTTAGTGTGCTTGATACCTTGAAGAGATTTTTTCTATTGATATAAAATCAAATCACATTCACTATAATTGTTAGTATAGTAGCCATGGCACGCAGCTTCTGCTTATAGCAACCAAGGCGATATTGACGATGTACCGGGTGTTCAAAATTAAGCTTTGCCAAATTTTTAAAAATCGCCTGACAGGTAGCATAATGTTTATCATTGAACTGGGTTATTCAAAGAGGCGGACATTAGTAGCACGAGAAATCGAAACACATATTCAACTAATTAACAAAAATTCACTAATTAACTTCTTAGTTAATTACTTTACGACACATATTGCAATTTACGAATTGTAGCCGGTGAGCTTGTCGGGCGTATCCACTTGGAATAAATTTCCAGAATGACACCAGTTTGGAGATATGCGCCATCAAACTCGCCGTAAGAATGCACTGTTCTTACACTGACTCTGGGCCGTCCAGCGAGCCGAGGAAGCCGCTTCAAGACAAGGTCTCGGAACCGCGCCCGCGGCGGGTGCTCAAACCCACTAAAAAAGACGCCGGACTCGAATCTTACTGATTTGAAAATAAAGTTTACGTTCTTCTTCTTCTTCCACTTACTTTATTACCAAAATGCTGTTCTATACATTGAAGCACAAAGGTAACTGGAACGCCCATGCATTTCTTCCCCCACTTTGGGAAATATCTCGAAACTGGTGTCATCTGGAAATTCATTTCAAGTGAATGCGTCTTCCAAACTCACCGGCTGCAATTCGTAAATTGCAATTTGTGTCATAAAGTAATTAACTAAGAAGTTCAGTAGTCAATTCTTTTAATTAGTTGAAAATGTGTTTAGATTTCTCATTCTACTAATGTCTGCCTCATCGAATAACCCAGCTCAATGATAAGAATTAGGCTACGTGCCACAGGCGATTTTTTTAAATTTAGTAAAGCTTAATTTTGAACACCAGGTATATGTTTTTGTAACATAACAGCGTCCGGGCAATATCATGCGCCATGTTTTCTTGTTAGCAACTAATGAAATTTAAAACAGAAGCATATGGCGTGCTTTAGCAAGCAGCGTAAAAGTTAAAGCCTTCGTAATAGCAGAAGCAATATCTTAACGAGCGTCTTATATTGTACGAGAATTATAAAATTCTCGTGCACTATTTCACAGACGTAAGGTATTTAGCGTTGGGTCTTTGTGTTGCAGTCGACGAGGCGCTATAGGTCGCCAAACCATCTGCGATAAGAAGTGATTGCAGCACCTCTGCTTCTCAATTTTTGACAAGGTATCAAACTTTTTCAACGACAGTTGTCTCACAGAGTCAACAAATCGTTTGGACTACTGTGGAAAACTTTTCCCGGAGCATTTGCCGCATTCTCTTAGTTTTGCAAACATATAAGGAATCCACGAGAGCTGACCGGCAACGCAAATGTCATGCGACCATTCGCTCGGGTTTTTGTGTGTGAGTTAGGCATCGAAAATATCTGCCCTTTAATTCGCTTAAGGTTTACAATACCTGGGCTGTAGAAAGGAACGACACGCAACGAGTAAACATCGAATCGACAACACTCTTCGAAGGAAGCGATCTATGCTACGCTCGAAACAATGACTCCCTACACGAGGCCATTGGTGAGAAAGCTGAAGAAAGGGTAGGTGGCAAGGGGAATAGAGGCACTGCAGACTAAAGTAAACGGAAAGGTGCAAATGATGTAGCGAATGACCGCACAATATTTCAAACTTTTCTTTTTTTCTTTTTTTTTCTTTTTTTTTTTTTTTTTTTTTTTTTACTTTTAAGGAGAACGTAAGAAGCATGCCGTGGTTGATAAAACGAAAATGATATGTGGAGAGGGGAGCATTCGAGCTAACGCGAGGAAGAGGTATCCGACAAGGCGAAATCTATCCTCGATAGCATTTTACAAATCGCTTCGCAAGGCGCGCGTTTATTTGTTCCTCTCGTGTATTTGCCCTCGGTATCGAGGCTTTGTAACTCCAGGCGTCTGACACCGTGCCGTGGAGAGAACAGAGACAGCCCATCCTCTCTCGCTCTCTCTCTCTCTCTCTCTCTCTCTCTCAACCCTCGGCCACTTCCTCTAACGCGGCATGAAGAAAGGAAGGCACGGCTAGAGGATAATAAAATGTGTCTAGAAAAATAAGGTGGCGTTCCGACCAGCTGGACAGAAAAGAAAAATGAAAGAAGGTACAAGAGAAAAAAAAACAAGAGAACGAAATAAGTGGCTGCCACGCAGGCAGCATGAAACAAAACGCTGATAGTAGCCAGCAGCGGAGATGACGCCGCGAGCATGGCACGCTGTCAGAGCTGCGACGTACACGAGCACTCGTGAAGCACAGCCGAGGCTACAGATTACGAGCGGCTCGAGAGACGCTTGAAAACGCCTTCGGCGTGCTTGCACTTGGAAAGCACGCTTGCCCTCTTCATCTGGTTTTTGTTGTTCTTCGGCTCGAAGGCGAAGAATAAGGGGAAGGGGGAGTGAGAAAAAAAATCATAAGGAACGCCCATTTTTCTGGTTGTGACTCCGACGACGGCAGTCAATCCCAGGAGGGGAGCCTGCGTCGGAAAAATGTGTGTCATCATGCCTGCAAATAAGCGTGTGTTCTCCGAAGCAGTAACAGCCAGTGTAGGCAGCTACTCGGATTCGGAAGCACGCTCGCGAGCGGGCGGCTGGAAGAAATAGAACGGAGACAAAAAAAAAAGGAAGAAAGGTTTAAGCTTTTCAAAGATTACTGGGATTTTTTTTTTTTTTTTTTTTTTTTTTTTTTTTTTTTTACTTCGCTCTTGAGACCCTGGTTGTAGAAGAGCCTGCTCTACTGTTTGCAACTTGTTTCTTTTCAGGTGCAAAAATATGTTTACAGCCTGCGAAACTCGCAATGTTGTGATACTTTTTTATCACTTGGCATTCGTGTGCATCAAAAAAAAAAAAAAAAAACATGCGAGGGCAAGAATGTGCTCAGTGGCTGGTGGCGCGTCGTACGTATACAAGCGTCTTGGTGTGCTCTGTACACAAACAAAGGACCTTCTTATTTCTGGCGCAGCAATATTTCCAACGTCTCGAACGCAGATTCTTTTAACATGTAACAAATTTATGTACTGATCGTACTGGCACTGTGGCTTTTGCAATAACGTGCTCTAGACTTGGCATTACGGTAAAAATATATACACATTTTTTTTTCAAGGCGTAAGATGAAATTCTCATATATACGGCTTCTCAGTGGCATATAGGTAAACCCCTGTTACTTTACAGCCATAAGGACCTATCACTGCAGTAGTTGTGCATGAGGAGTAGGACATTATTTATTGTTTATTCTTTACTGTTTACTTCAGTGCCTGCCAACAGCTGTAAAACCTTGGCGAGAGGTCACTAGTAGATACAAGAGCTTGTAGTACATAATAAAATACAAAAACATAACAGCATTTCCACTAATAACGCACGCTAAAGTAAATATACAAGGCATGAGTTTGCATAAGAAACTTTTAAAAAGGTGCTTGCTGAACTCAATTACGTCAAGCATCCTGTGCGCCAACTTTAAACAGGCACTGGCATTGTACACCTGCTGCAGCTGTGTCATGGGGCAAGTTAGAGAAAGATTAGGGTAAAATACAACAAAGCACCTGCTGGTTTTCAGTGACGGAACCCGAAACTACAACGATGCTACTGACATAACACTACATAACCGGGCCACGCGCCATTTGTCGAAAGAACTTTACGTCACGCGCGAGTCTCCTGTCAAGCAAAGAGAGCATACTTAAGTCAACTAACAGGCTTGAGTAGTCATAGATTAAATTATGGGGTTTTAACGTGCCAAAACCAGTTCTGATTATGAGGCACGCCGTAGTGGGGGACTCCGGAAATTTGGACCACCTGGTGTTCTTTAACGTGCACCTAAATCTAAGTACACGGGTGTTTTCGCATTTCGCCCCCATCGAAATGCAGCCGTCGTGGCCAGGATTCGATCCCGCGACCTCGTGCTCAGCAGCCCAACACCATAGCCACTGAGCAACCACGGCGGGTTGAGTTGAGTAGTCATAGTATCGTGTGTGGAAAATATAAAAGTATGGTCTAGGAGCTACTCAAGTAGATCAAGTAATGCAGGGAGGCCGCACATGCTGACAGCTAAGGACCAGCTTTTTCTTGTTCTCGTCAGGTTGCGCCTTGGGCTCTTCGAAAGGGACCTTGCCTACAGGTTCAGGGTGTCCATTGCTACAGTATCCAGAATATGTACCACATGGATCAGCTTTATTTATTTGCAGGTTGGCCAGATGGACCTTTGGCTGAGCAGAGACAAGGTTGACAAGGCTATGCCAGCCATTTTTAAAGAGCGATACCCATCAACAAGAGCCATTATTGACGCGACAGAAGTGAGATGCGAAGTTCCAAGCTCTCTGGTCCTTCCGTGGGCGACCTACTCAACCTACAAGTCAACTAATACAATGAAGGGTTTGGTTGTCATTTCACCTGATGGAACGATCACGTTTTTGTCAAAATTATTTACAGGGTCGGTGTCAGACAAAGAGCTCGTTGAAAAAAAATGGGTTTTTAGAACTCAAATTTGAGCCTGGCGACTCGGTAATGGCCGACAAGGGCTTTAAGATACAGGACCTCCTCAGTGCAAAAGGAGTTGCGTTGAACATTCCCCCTTCCCTTCGGAGACAGCACCTGACCGAAGAAGTTAGGCAAACAGAGGAAATTGCAAGTCTCAGAATACATGTCGAGCGACGCATTCAACGTATTAAGGCATTTTATATTTTCGACAGGCCCATCCCACTGTCAATTGCACCGATCATTAATGAAATTTGGGCATTGTGTGCATTCTTAAGCAATCTTCAAAGTCCTTTAATAGCAACCTAGGATCTGTGCAAGGTGTCAGTTCAGTACTACATAGCCTTCCCAGTGACTGCCAAGCTAGCATAGCCAAAGCCATGAGCACATGGCTTCGATACTCGTTTCAAGAAAAGGATACAAGGCATTGTCAATGGTATCACAGCTTTATTAATAAATACATAAATTCTCATTCATTTTTTAAACCTTGAGTTCAAGATTCATTGCTTGTACTGCACGTCCTTGCCAAGTACGGTAGAAGTGTCGAAAAATAAAAGCTGTCCAGCCTATTTTTGCATTTCTGCCATTCACTTTCACTGAATCTAATCCTTTCAACTACTAGAAACTGTGGAGCATACATGACAAAGTCAGCCCAAGTAAGCCCTGAAAGGGCCATCTGCCCGAGAACCTGGTAATAGTAAAAGTGTGTGCGGTTGAGCCTGTACGTGCCGTTGCCATCTTTCACAAGGCACGAGCCTTGAGTGCTTGGTATTTTCAAGTCTCTCATTGAATATGGGCACTTGACTTCAACAATGCCATGAGGACTCTGTTCCTCTGGGTCCCACACCACACGATCGGGAGATGCACCGAGCCATGGGCACGTGGGATCCACAATAAGGCCGCAGTGGAAGGTCTCAATGTTGTGCCGGAAGGTTCGAAGGGTTCTTTCATATTGCTGAACAGCAGTGGCTTCGCTTGAAACTCCTTACCTGAAACAGAACGCGTAACAATATCATCATGTAAGTTCTGTGATACAATCCACATTAGGCAGTACATACGGTATGTACTGCCATGTTAGCATAGTACGCAAAGCTACTTCCATTTACAAGGTTTCTTGATCAAAGTGTGACCACAGATGCACATGCGTAATCTGTTAATAACATTGTACCTGTACATTCATTAGTGCCAATCAACTGTAGCCACCATAATTTACTGGAAGCAAGAGTATCCATAGCAGATGTAAACAACACAGTGCATAGGAAGTGCCTGGCCTGTACACTTTGTCTTCTTGTGCTATAGTTTTCACTTTGTTGTGAACCAACTTGGCAGGCCAAGAAAATGTTTTTGAACCTGTACTTACTGGATGGCCCTTACTCTAGACAGATCTCTGTCTGTGGTGAGGCTCTGCAGGCCTTTTTGTGTCCAATTCTCACGTGTAACAGCAACACCAAAATTTGAAGCAGTTAAGCGGTTCTTGCGAGCAGCTTTCCATGTCGCACTTTGGCTCTGCTGGCGAGAGGTCTGCTCAAGCTGGCGAGCTTGATCAACAGACAGCATGAGAGCCTGCATATAAGGGTGCAGCACATGTTAGAGTTAACACACAGAAATCAGACATAACACAGCATAGTTTTGTAAACTAATAAAGCTTCGATTGCCAAGCAGAAGAAAAGGTGTTATGAAAATGTAGAAGGTTAGTTAGCACAAGTAATGTATATAGCGAGTAGCAAGAGCACACGATGAAAAACACGGGCGCTATTTGGAAGTCGTGCACAATGTTATTGCGTTTTCTAGCTTAATTCCATGCTACATGTATACTATGCATAGGCTCTTCTGGCAAGAGGTCTGGTCAAGCCAGTGAGCTTCATCAACAGACAGCACAGAAAAGCTTGCGTGTAAGGGTGCAGCATATATTAGAGTTAACGCACAGAAAGCAGACATAACCACTGTCAACATACCTTTGTAAATATTACGCTTGGTTGCTAAACAGAGCAAAAGTGTTATAAACGTGTGGAAGTGGGTTAGTCAACACAAGTTATGCAGCACGTAGCAAGAGTATGCTACATAGGTTGAAGACAAAGAAGCAAAAGTTGTGCACAAAGTTCTTGTGTTTCCTGTGCTTTATTTCATGCTAAATGCCAGCATGCTACATGCATGCATGTGCTTGCCTCGATTACAGCCTGCTGCGTTGGTGGCAGGCCCACACACGACACAACAGTGTTTACGGGTTCTGAAAAAAATGCTGGCTGCATGGGTGTCAACTCCGTATTCACCCCAACCTGAATTTCTGGGCATAAATAAGTGGTGAAGTCATGTGGCACAAGTGGTTTCTGACTCCACAAGAGGCTGCCTTCGCATGTCTCGCCAAACAAACTGTCTGCTTTCTTTGGTGTTGCAGACTGCCAGTATTCCAGAAGTGGACTCGCAGTATGTGCAGCCATCTCTCTTGCAAACTGCCTCACAGCTTTCTGAACCTCTTCTACGCTCCGCGGTCTTTTCCTGGCTTCATAAAGACGCGATTGGAGTGGGTAAGAAAGACCGTCTGGCCGTGCGGCTCTCCAGTCAATTTCGTCGACGCTAGAAGCCGGTATTTTGTGCCCCCGGGGCCTTCTCCAGATTTGTGGCAGTTCCGTACATGACATTTCTGGCGGAGCCTCTGCATACCCGTTGTCAAGAAGCAGCACAAGGACTTTCAACAGTCCCATGACATGGTGACATGTACCGTTCTCTCTAGCAGCGCACTCGCATGTACACTCTTTCACAAAACCATCGTGCGTCAGCAGGGCTGACACGGCATATGGTGTTGCAGTCTTCTTTTGGCTCCTGAAGCACTTAGCGCGTACGCGCACGAGCGTGGAATCACTGCATTGAAGTAAGAACGACAAGTTAACCTCTGTTGGCGCCAGCATAAACACAGTCATTACAGCTGTCATATCGAGCTACACGTTATCCTTCCGCACGGTAAAATATCACTTCGCAAACGCATGTGAATCAGCCTGTGTGTCTCATGAACGGTCGTTGTATCGTTTAAGAACAAAAACGCTAGCAAGCATGCGAAGAGAAAAGGATAGCGAGGATACTTACTGCGCTGTGAATGAACATGTTTCAATCGTCGAGCACTGGACGTAGCTTTCTGCGACGAACTTATGGCTGCGTAGTGCATTGCGGTTTCCGACGCTTCTCGACGTTCGATACGCCTCTATTTTGCCTATATCAATGCTTTTCGGTATGACAGCGAGGCTCTTGGACCAAGACATGCTGCTGCTGCGTGCCAACCTAGCGACCAGCGAACACACCGCCCCGCTCGCACAGACCAACTAATGGCGGACAGCTCATAGAGTGATAGAGTAACAGCGCGAGGAGCCTCCTGTGTCAGTGTTGCCCGACTGAATTAGGAAAAGGGTCTATTACTGCTCCGCAGGGCGTGATGTTTGAAATCCGTGAAGTTTTCCGCGGATTTCCTCTGGTAGCGCGTTGTCTGCTACGGCAGGTCCGACTTAGGTGGCGTCACTGTCGAGATCGCGCCTAGGGTGCCTCGATCGCGCTGGCCGCGCCTTAAGTCCCTAGATATGTTTTTATTGCGATAGCAATTATATGGACACTTCAACCGGATTTCTGCCGTCGGCGTCGCCGTCGTCGTCGCCGTCGCCGTGAGGTTCCCTATAGATAAAATCTTCGCCGCGTGCCGTATGCCCGAGCGGAAGCGTGCGGGGACGCGCGCTATCACGGAGAGCGAACGCACTCAAGCTCCCACGCGCAAGCAAAGAAGCGGGAAGCCAGCGCCGAAGGGAGCGGGGGGGGGGGGGGGGGGGGGGCACTTTCACTCTGCCAACAACCGCGCTCGTCGCTCGCTCGCACCGTCTCTTATCTCCACACGGCTCTGACCTTTATGCGCCGCGTGCATTCGCCGCTCAGTTTCCGTTGAAGCGATAGACCGCACGTACCTTCGCCGCTGCGGCGTATCCGCTTGCTGCCAGAGTTTTGACGGTCGTTGTCTGCAGTCATTCAGTGTGATCTATTCATGTTTGTTTGTGTGCGCTCACACCACGCTTGTTCATTCAGTTAATAATAGTGGGGCGACATTTTCCAACGCACGCTACACATGCAATGCTGCCCGGATCAGCAGTGCAGCGCTACAGGTGTGTCCCTTCGCACGCGCTGCCCACGGGAAGCGCTTCTCATCAACACCACCGTTTCACACGCGCCTTCTCGTGGTCATCGAGTCTCTCTTCATGTCGGTCTACTTACGCCGCAGCACAACTGCTTACTTAATCACCTCATGTTTACTACAATTCATATTGCTAGCAAAGCCGCTCACCTTACTTCGTATGACATTGCTGTGTTGCTATCGCATTCATTGCTTCGCCCTTAGGGCGAAACTGTAACATTTTTTCTTTCTTTAAAGAGCAGAATATCTAGGGATTTAGCCGCACCGAGCGCGACAGTGGAACGGAGGAGGAGGGAAGTGGTTGGCGCTACTTTTTACATTGAGGGGCTTTAGACTGACCTCTCTATCTCTCGCCATCTACTCTCTCCTCCGCCGTCTCCTCTCCTACAACGCTTCCGGCGACGGCGGCTGCGCAGAGGGACTTTCGACATGGCTCTGAGGCGGAAAAAAAGAAAAGATAAAGTGAAAGCGCGCGCTATCATCGTCCAATCGGAGATACAGAAAATAGAGAAGCGGCGTTGTTTGAAGGATGGCGGTACTTTTTCGAAGGTATGGGGAACCAGCGCTGAAACTTCGCGTGCCTGCAGCAGCGCCATAACACACAGCCTAGCGAGCGGTAGGAACAGTTTTCAGCTGCACATGCTGCGATTTCGCGTTATCAATTCCACCGCTCATTTTGAGGTACATGTGTCCAGGTTTTGGCCTGACTGGGAACCGGCGTGATAGAACGTATGAGCGCATGCGCTTTGTCCACCGCGCATCAGGTAGGGCCGTATGGCCCGAACTTGGCTCGATGCATAGAACGAAAGCGAACGTTGATACAGGCACGCGTCTGTTATCATCCAAAATGTCGAACCATTTTCGGGGCCTCCCTATCGAATGGTGTCAGCATATTTCAGCTGCACACCCAAACTGCCGTAGCGCCTCCTGGCCAGCGCTGGTTCCCCATAGGGACTTTAGACTGGCCAACCAGCCAGCGCCTTCTAACGGTGCGAAGCGACGAGATCAACAAGAGTAGCGCAAACGCACCAAATTCACTCGAAGCGCAAGTAGCACAAGTTTTGTCTGCTAGGCTCTTCCTACCAGCACGAACCAGCCCCTGGCACGATTAATTCGGCGCACGCTTCCCGGCTTATTGGAGGTAGCAGGAGCGTGTGCGCCTGGCTTGCGTCCTTTTGCATGAAATGCTTTTAGCTCCCGATGTCGGCGACCTTCAAGCGACCTTGAGCCAAAATCCAGAGCATTTATTCGGGCACTCAAGACGAGAATGAAACGAGAACATCCGGGCATCATTGCGAGAGCAAAACGAGATCATCCGGGCAACCAGTCGGTCTCTGGTCCCCAACCCCTTGTACAAGGCCGCATTGCCAACGCTAGTTACTACCCAAACAAGTTACAAAAAAATATTGCTTCCGATTTCTTGCTAATGTTTGTTCAGAATATCACTCAAGCTGTAACTTCTAGTACGCTGAAGTTTAATTTGTAATTTCCAAAAGGCAGATACACTTGATCGTCATCTTTTGGCATTGAGACAAGGTTGCCTGTGCTTATTTCAACGCCAGCGGTCCGTGAGTTCCACGATGCGGTTGATCTTCCATCATCTTCGAGAGATGGCGCCACGCTGCGTGACCAGGCCGGCAGAGTCCGGCGCGCCGCGGATGGTTGTTTGTCCGAGACTTGCAACGAGATTCAGTTCAAAACAGGTTCATTTCGGCGCAGTAAGCTTTCAGCCTGTGTCGCGGCACCAATCTGCTTTGCCAGTAGCCATTTCATGCTTACATCTACTCTCGGTTACGAGAGGGCCAGCATTTCTTTCTCTCTCTTTTTTTAGCTTAAGCTTTTATAGTGCGCATGCACAGGAAAATAATGAACAAAACGTACAAATCTGCAATGCAACTGTATCATAGGGGAAATAAAGAGTAGCGCAAGAGGGGATTATCAACTATTTCTCCTTTTTTGCGTGCTTTCTTCTTTATCTTACGGCGCATGTAGACTACAGCGGCATATGTTATAAAGAATACGCGTCCGGGTTCACGCACACTTGCTGTCTCCGATAAGCAGGGAAGCTTCCACTGAGTTAATCGCAACAGGGGCCGTGTCATATAAGCCCGTGGGAAGAGCCTAGCAGACGAAACTTGCGCTTCGAGTGAACTTTGTGCGCATGCGCTACTCTTGTTGATGTCGTCGCTTCGCGCTGTTAGACGGCGCTTACCGGCCGGCCAGTCTATGTTAATGTGTGTGTCTGTGCCCAGCACAGTACACACACATTAACACCACGTCGAGGTTGCGTAAGGCTCTGCCAAGGAGGTTATAAAAAAACTTCTGGAGTGTAGATGCCGCGCCGCGGCTACAGTGTACCGCGGCTGACGCCGGCGACCGCCATATTGCTCCGGGCAGAAAACGCAGCTGCGCCGCTTGGGCCCTTGGGGTAGTTCGGCAGTTGCGGCATTTATCCACTCTTAGTGCTTAGTTACGGTCTGCTGAGCGGTAGTTCTGCGTTTGTAAGGGAACATCCAAGCTCTGCTGAACGGGATGGTGAACGCCTGCGTCGCCATCGACTGCACGAATCGTGCGAAGCAAAAGTCAGGAGTAACGTTTCACGTGTAAGTAGCGCAAAAAAGCCTGCAATCGCTCGACCATTGCTGTGCACTATCTCCGTCGAGGAGCGCTGTTGTACCTGAAATCTACCTTTTAACTGGCGAATACAGGCTGAAACAAGCTCTTTTCTGCGTATGTTTGTGCGACAGGTTCCCGAAAGAGGAAACGCTGCGTGACGCATGGCAGCCCGCTGTTCGCAGAGATCGTTGGGCGCCTAAAGATTCGGATGTTATTTGCTCGGTGCACTTTGAAGAGGTTTGTTTTGACAGGTCTGGTCAAACAAGGCTACAACAGGGCAGCATTCCAACCATTTTTCCAGCGTTCCCCGCACATCTGCAGAAAAAAGCGAGTTCGTAAGAAATGCTTGCTGTTCGTATATATTTTCGGTGCGCTTGCATATGACATTCCGATTGTCGAGAGGACTTATTTACTACTTATTTATAGAAAATGATACAGCTCTCAGACCTGGCGGACGTCGTAGCTGCGTCTCACAAGTTGACTGTTTATAAGCGTGCATAAATATCGGCACGCAACTGTTTCGTATCAAAACAAGAAAATAACTGACGTAACTGCTAAATAAATAGTATTGCCAGTCACATATCGTGTGTGTAACAACACGATATGTGCCCGGAGAAACAACAGTTCATGTGCAGCCATAGGTATCCTATCTCGGCGCAATTTAACTTGGGCTGGATCGCGAATATTACTGTTTTCTGAGATCAAGTTGCTGTTGCATGCCGTCGTGTAAAGTTCTATACAAATCAGAGTTCATTCTATTGCGGAATCACGATCTTTAAAATATTTAAAAGCCATTATTCGTAGTTACTGAACCGTGCGCCTTAAGTAGTGACATTATCAGCATGCCTTTAATTTTGGCCATTGGTGCAATTTTTTTGTTTTTGCGCAGCGAAAAATATGTTTGTTTTGATGTATTTGCATTTTATGTATGCCTGTTTGGTATTGTTTTCCTATAGTATACACTGTGATGCACCAAGTAGTCATGCAATATTTTATTCATTTTTTCGGATGTTGTTTTATGCTTATTTTTATCAAAATAGCCAGGACATAATAAAAATTTACTTACCACTTTGCTGATTTCACCTTGTACTTCGTGTCACTTCGGTAATGTGGCAAGCTGATGCGCATAACAGGCGTTACAGCTTCAGCCCACGTATTCTTGCATTAACAAATGCCTTGTGCATTTTTCCTTAACCTGACATGACAAAGATTACTGGGGATTCCTAATGATACAACTAGGCGACATGAAAGCCCTAGCGTCGCTAATTCAATGATACGACGGCCACTTTCCACTTCTTTTACGGAGTCTTCGTCACTTTATTTCGTCACAATTTTTTCTGCAAAAAGTCAGTCTCAATTCGCCTAAATCACTTCTCTGTGCACGCATTATCGCCTTAGTTCAATTGCGCACTCACTTTTAGACTGTTAAATGTGCCTTTCTCATCATCATCAACTAGCCCAGCACCACGTGTTCTTCCCATCATTACCTTTTGTTAAACTCCTATCACCCAGCTAATTACCCCTTTAATCCAGCATTATTTACTCCTAATTCAACATTATTACAGTCTTAATACATTTCATTCACCTCTCTATATTCATTGTTACTTCAGTTCACATGCTTAATTAATAATGTATACTTAATAGTGGTGTTGCGCGCGCTATCGCCTGTTGTCCTAAGAGGATCATTTCGTGTCAACAACACGATTTTGAAACGGCCTTGAGACGGACACCCCACCATGAGGTATGCATAAAAGGCTGTGGCATTAGAAAAAAAATGTCGCAGTATCGCCCGACAGGCCAAGCATCAATTGCGATAGCAAATTAGTAGAGAGCTATTCGGAGTACGGATAGTAGTCTTATCGGCTGCATAAACTTGGACACATTCGCTTACTAACTGAATTAATAAACGAGGTGAATAGATCACACTGAATGGCCGCAGCTACTCCTAACACCGTGGGCCGCAGACAACGACTGTCAAAACGCTGGCAGCAAGGCTGCAGCGGGCGAAGGTTCGTGTGGTCTATCGCTTCAACGGAAACTGAGCGGCGAATGCACAGCGCATACAAAGGTCAGAGCCATGTGGAGATAAGAGACCGTCTCCTATCTGCGCCCCCCCTCCCTCCCTCCCGCGCTGCCTTCCCGCTTTCTTGCTTTCGCGTGGGAGATTGAGTGGCAAGTTCCCCTTGCGCCCGGTTGCAAGATATGCCTTTGGTGCCGAAGCACAGCGTCGCCCCGCCTCCCTCCCTCCCATACCCCCACGGCCTTTCGCGCGACGGTCGCGTTTGCTTTCCGCGGTGCGTTCGCTCTCCGTGATAGCGCGCGTCCCCCGCGCGCTTTCGCTCGCGAAAACGGCGCGCGGCGACGATTTTATCGCCCTTGGACTTTATACGGAACCTCACGGCGACGGCGACGGCGACGACGACGACGACGGCAGAAATCCGGTTGAAGTGTCCATATAATTGCTATCGCAATAAAACATCTGGGCTATTTAAATAAATCATAGTAATTCTCCCGCTTTCATCATAAAACGCCAACACGACAGCGCACTGGTTACGCTACCAGCGCGCAAGCAGCGATCGCTCTTCCCCGGAGCAAGATGGCCGCCAACCGGTTTCCCAGGCTTCAGCCGGTCGCATGGGCGCGCATAGGGGATCTCCACTCCAGAAGTTTTTTTATGACCTCTCTGGGCTCTGCGGAGCTCCGCCCTCGACGACCAAACCTGGGCGAACCAGCACGCCCGTTAGGCGGCGGCGAGGCAAGCCCTCGACGTTCCCTCATGGGAGGCTTATAGGCCAGGCCATCATAAAGTGCTGGTTCTACAATAAAAGTTTATTCCTCCTCCTCCTCCTTAATTAAAGCGAGACGCAGTTAGATTCATTCAATGAAAATAAAATTACTAATCAATTTTACGTACGCATGGCGAGAAAAGAAGACACAACTCTATTTTACTTGATCATTATCAATAAATACCATTTTTCAGCGCCCACCGTAAGCGCGCCCATCGATAGCGGTGGGCGTTGACGCCGCTATCACTTGCTATAGCGGTGCCGATGCACAATGCCGCTCTTGGAGTGTGCGGAAAGGCGCGCTCGTAAAGTTATGTTACAATACGCCCCCCCTCACATGTTGTGTTGTTTTGCTTGTCAACGTTTGTCTGAATTTGGTGACGCGGGTTGTTTTATTGTTTCTTAACCTGTACTGTCAAAGGTAGTGAGTTGCGACCGTCTGATACTTGTTTACTTTAGTTGTTTTCGTGCGACAGCGCTGGCCGACGGGCTCGGCGTCCGACAAGCACTCTACGCAATCTACGCCCAAAGCGTTCGTCGGCCTCCAAAGAAAGTATGTTCGGTGCAGCGATGCGATCTCGACACCCGTACAGCTGACCTTTTCCTGCATCGCTTTCCGCGCTGAAAGCTCGGAACGCCCATCAAGTAGAATGGCGGCGCATTTGAATATACAGCTCTAATTACAGGCCTCCGAAAACAAATTTCGCGCCTATGAGAACAAAATGAAGTCCCTTGTGTTTTTAACGGATATGACGTCACATTATTTTCTCTTCCGCTGGAAGTGTTCCTTCCTCACACAGATGGCCCTAAGCCCCATGAACCACCGATGAGCCGCCATGTTTTGAACGTATGGGCTTCTATGGAAGCGTGTACAAACTTTACCTCTATCCAACACGTTTCGAGGTGACACTAGCTAGCACTGTTGCACTACATTCGTTGGCGACTTTACTACTTAACATTGAAAAGGGACGCTACATACTGATTACATAGTTGGTTATCGACAGAGCTCAGCGCCGGGAACGAGGGCGACAGTTTTCATTCGCACAAACAACCGAACAACAGGCACAGGCTAGTGCACGAGTTATCAGAAAGCGGGCGTGTTGCTAACATTCTGAACAGCTGCCACCATCTCCGGTGCCGAGCAGTAGACAGAGGAATTCGCACGTTCTCCCGAAATTCTCCCTCAATGCTTCAGTGTGACAGAAACACAGCCGCCCACGCAGTCGCTCTAAAATATTTCATTTGCAAGTTGCTGCGGGATAAAATCTGCAGCACAATACACGCGGTCGCAGTGCCCAAATTTAGGTCCCATTTATGGTGGCGATTGCAAAGCAGCGCGCCGGATCCCAAAAGAGGTGATGGTGGGAAATAGCGAAACACGTCTTTTCTAACGCAACTTCGGAACACTTTTGCAGAAGCATTAACACTAACGAACCTACGCTCGTATGCCTCTAAAACGGCTACGATGAAACGCAGCATTCTTCGTAACAGTAGATTTGTGATTCTGGGTCTACGGCACGGTTCTGCATCCTTAATATTTCGATTAAAGGAAGCCCGTAAAGTGCCAATCCAGGAGTCCTGGTATCTCACAAATCTGAGAATCACTGCCAGTTGCGTTGCATTATGAAGGCACCTTTCTAATGGGAGTTTGTCGCTACGCTATAATTTGTCGCACTGTCCTCCTCAGGTGCGCAGAATGCAATAACACCGTGTTTTTTTTTTTTTTTCTTGCTCTAGTTCCTTGCTTTCAAACGTACAGTGCGTGGCCTCAAACACTTCGCTCAAAGCTTTGTTGACATTTCGTCGAAGGATATAAATGAGTAGCACTGTTGTTGATACTCGTTACTTAAAGGGACCTTTTTCGTTTCGATCCCAAACGCTATTCCAGGACATGTGCTAAAATCACCCTGAACTCATAATTGCGTTCGAGATACATCTTGTCCTAAGCTAATATCTCTTTCAAGAAGTTACCATACCTATTCGTGGCTAGGTTGCTTTCCTGATTTCAAGACCAGAACCACATGTCTACCTCATCAGTTTGATTACCTGCCAGTCCTCATGGTCAGCATTTTATTCTATCGCCACCGTAGCATGCATAGCTGAACAGCCACAGCTGTTCTTACAGTCAAGTGATCCTCGTTCATATTTACTATATTATTTAACCAGAGCAGTTAGATTTGTTAGTTATATTAGAACAGTCCGAACAAAGAAGCCCCACTTTCTGTTTTGCTCCAATGGTTTCAAAAATTGTTTGATGAAACAAAACGCACGGCAAGGCTAATTAATGGTCGTTCCATAACAAAAATGCTTATTCATCTAACGCTGTAAAAAAAACGCGCGAAAAGGTCAGCCAGCGTGCGCAGATTGTCTTATTGCTCCGCATTCCTTAGTGTATACTATCAAAGCATAGCTTAGATTGTTTACCAGTCAATTGCAGCGTAAATAACAAAGGGGAGATGCTAGAAGTTTTATTCATCCTCGGACATCTCGTGCCTTCATTTCCGTAATGAAACAATTCTTGGGTCAGTAAGTCATCGAGGCACGCAACAGCGAAATGCACAATCAAACAATCACACATGTTTTTTTTTCACGTTGAGAGCCATTCCGCCTTGATGTCTGAGCAGCGTCATTGTTAAGAAGCATGGCGAAAATTTATGCGAACAGCCTGTGAGTTTTCTTTTTCCTTCCTTTCTTTCATTAGTGGGCAGCAGTTCACTTGAAGCACGGAGGAATCTTCCCAGAAAGAAAGGAAACCAAACTGCCTTCTCGAACGCATGTTACCTGCGCTCAGCACCGAAACGAGCTTATTCGCGATGAAGCCGTTATAGCGTACATACCCTCAAAATATGACTGAAACGAGCATGCACTCTCGAAATGTAAAAGCGTTTTCTTGGGGAAGAGACTGCTTTCACAGCCTTGAATTGGTTCGAGAATTGCGACAGAGCGTTGAGCACGCCACAAATGGACTGCTTGTTCACCGGGTTCATAAAAAGACTGTCCGTGGTTTGACGGAGCGCGGGCTGCTCAGATGCGCTGCAGACCAATTCTTTCAACAGCATTTTGTTCCTTTTTTACGGGCACACATAAAATATGTATTTAGGCTGATTTCTTTATTTACAGTAATAACGCACGACAGTGAGTGAGGCGAATGAACGGCGTGTTATCTCACTTCCTGTAACCCTCAATAAATATTAGCACACTTTTTTCTTCGTTTTTTTTTTTTTGGTACGGTTAAGTCAGCCAGTCAGTTAATTTCACGGTTCATTTTTATCTCTGTGCCACCATATCTTATGACATATTATGTGACACATACAAGAAAAGTAGAATTTTTCGCAAGTTTAACTATTTCTTTGGTATTGAGAAAAAAATAAACTTCAATCTCCGATTCAGAAGCACCCGTCGCGGTAGCTCAGTGTCTATGGCGTTGCACTTCTGAGCTCGAGGTCGCGGGTTGAGTCCCGGCCGGGGCGGCCGCATTCCGATGGGAGCAGAATGCAAAGACGCTCGTGTACCGTGCACTGCGTCCAATTTAAAGAACCCCACGTGGTCAGAATTAATCCGGAGCCCCCCGCCCAATACGACATGCCCAGGTTGTTGTTTTGGCACGTTAAACTCCTGAATTAACTAATTCAGAAGCATACGTTGAAATAAATTTGCGTGTTCAAAGTTGCAGCAGTATAAAATATGGTGCACGGCTTCGAAAGCTAACCTGCCGTGGGTTGTAAAAAAGCTGGGTGCCTAGCTCTATAGTAGGCGTGTTTGAAACAATCGCTGTGGTCTCTGAGACAACTGTAACTTCGGAACGATTATGAGAGAGAGAGAGAGAGCGAGAGAGAGGAAGTTTAATGATCGGAAATGCAGAGAGGTCGGCCTGAGGTAAATTCCTCTAGCCGCTACTCGGCGTTGGGGGAAGGGGAAGAGGGAAAGAAAGAGGGAAGAAGCGCATGATGGGTGACGATGACGAGAGGAGGAGCATGCAAAACATGGCAAGCATTTTGGCATGTTTTACGATTATAAGCATTAAAATACCGTTTTTCCTTCTCAGTTCCGTTAACATAAAAGCACCTGCATAAAAACCATAAAGACCGATTTCGAAGTTTTATTAGTTTCAGTTAATATTTTATTATCTAATTTGTTTTCGGTTTAGCTCAATTCTTTCAACCACGTTATCGGAAGGCCTGTTTGCGCAGTGATTACTTTATAAATTCAAGAGAGCGCTGTTTTAGAAGGGGCGGTTGCCATCCACGTGAATGGGGTATCAAGATAGTAAAACAGCCCATATTGATTCTAGAGAATAAAAATTCCGCATTTGCAGCAAAATGAATCTCTATTTGGCTATCGAATCCGAACAACCGTCTCATTAGGGAAGTTGCTCAAATAAGTTAGCAAACCAAAACGGTGGTATTTGCTAGCAAGATGACATATTAATGCACAACTCGCAGGCACTGAAACAATAATTACCTAAATAGGTCGTGCATAAATTTCCAGGCTAAATTTATGACTCCGCACACCATGGCAGCTCCACAAAATTATGAAAGCGCGCGTTGGAATCGCTTTACAACGTTTACGGAAGCCTTGATGAAGTTGCCAAATATCCCATTCTGAATTCTACCTTCACCACGCGTGTTTAGACAGGGCTCATATGTTAAACCTCTTGCGCGATGAATATATGATGTTTTGCGAATTCACTTGACGACCACTCGGCAGTGTTTCCCATGCTTCAAGTGCGCGTTGTGAGAAACCAAACCACGCACCCTAGTTTAACTGCGTTTCAATAAACCCCACAGGCTGTCCCAAGTATAGCATTTGCTCTCCAAATGCTACAGGCTGTCCCAAGTGGCACATAACTCGCGTAAGTAACAAACGTGCCCGCGGTGGCTGAAACCAACTAAACCCTAGAAAATTCTTGGTCTCAACTACCAAAGTCGGAAATTTCCCATGAGGTGTCGCGCAAGTCTTAAATCAGTTGTGTTCTTTAGCCACGCCAAGCCTTATCTCGCTGCTTTTTTTTTTCGTTTCCTTTCTTTCTCTCCTTTAATCAATTTAATTCTTTTACGCAGCATAAGGTTGCAAACCGGACGTGGGCTTCGTTGATGACCATCTTGCCTTTCTGTTTTTTTTTTCTCGCTCTCTCTCTCTCTCTCTATCACTGTGCCCCCCCTTCGCATTCACACTAAGTCAAAATTCAAAAGTGCCGTGATTTCGTCCTGGCGCTTTGAATGTGAAGCACTCTATCAGCTTGTCCACCGCTAGCAGTAGCAACATGATCACACTATGTAGTCTAGACTAGCGACTGCCAACAAAGGTCCGGCAATCGACATTGACTTCATTGATATGCAAAGTTCCTTCCTGCTGCGTGTAAATACTCAGGCATCGTCATTGTCATCATCACCCTTACTATACCAGCCTATTAAAGTCTAGCCCAGAACGAAAACCTCTCGCAAAGTTCTGCATACCCCCCTCAAATCTGGCCCTCTTATGACCCCCATCGCTGCACATATCTCACGCACCCTCCCTTGCTATTAAGTTGTTGAATTAAGGCCAGCTATTAATGATTCTACAATATACTTGTCTTTCTTCATATCATTTTTACCTCTAAACTCAGTTTGGGTATTGGCAGCATTTGTTTGCAGAACAATACTTGCAGAACACATAGATCATAGGGCGCTATAATGTAAAGCTATTCCAATCTGTTTTATTTCCGTCATTAGCCCTCCGCGATTATTCAAATTTTCGCGGATCACGTCCACTTCGCCTGTCTGTCACGCGACGTCAAAGAACCGCGAGAATTGACCACGTCAAAGTGACATGTACGCACTAATCATGCAATTATATGCCAAAGAAAACATTTTATTAGTATTACTATTATTTTTTAGAATAGCTGGAGACTCTCCCTTTCCAAAACGATTAGAAGATGGCTGACCGCCGATCGCTCTGGCGCTCGCAGCTCGGAGCTGCCTGCGAGAACGAATTTCTTTGCGTATAAAAAAATTCCCCGACGATTACTGCATCGTATCGCGTCTGACACGTGTGCTACGAATGATAAGCTGAGGGGGCCTTGCCCAACTTCTCTGTATATCGTAGCATGATTATCTGAGAGGCGTTGCCCCATTTCAATGTATAAAAGAACTGCTCAATAAATCCTGGGCACTGGTGCCCTGGCCACCCGGAACATGGCGTAATGCTGATACAATTACCATACTCCCTAATGCGAAATTTGAAGTTTTTTTTTTTATTTTGAAGTTTACTTCATCAATTCAAGCATACATATCTTATCCAGTGGTACAGCGGGAAGGGGTGGCGAAAAGGCAAGAATTCCTGACAATGCCCCAATCCCCGCCCAGACCACGATATTGCACAACACTCAGCGTATCACTCTATGTAATACACAAATGCAGTGAACAAAACAACAAAAATATTGCAGAACATGCAGCCTGGTGCTCTAATACAAAAATACAGAGAAAAAAAACAATAAAGAAAAAGAGGGGAAAAAACTAAGCCGTTTTTTTTTTCTAAACTCACACAAAGCTTCACTGCACATAGATTCCAACTCGCTGGATCTGCTGCATTTTTATTTCTAAATATTACGAATACATTTCGAAGAAAAAAAAACTTGCGTTTATTTTTTTAGACGTCTTCAAACCGCCATTGCACCAAAAATATTACGAAGTTTTTTTAAATAAAATAGCGTACATTTGTTTAGCAATTTTTCCTGTCCAAAATGAATTTGCTGTGCTGCCCCTCTAAAAAAATCATGCAGGATGATTATCTAAGTGAATAGTTTTCTTATCTCGCTGAATGGTCCGTGGTTCCCTGAAATGCAACGGATGTATTAGCAAGACTCAATGCATCCTGCTCAAGGCTTTACTGATATTTTTTGATAAAACATGCATATATTTGTCGTGCAATGATTTGGGTGAATAAAATCAAACATTTTAGTGGAGCGATTAATGATGTCAGTTTAATTCTTCCTAGGTTACCAATCTGACTGTCCGACTAGAACCAAAGCCGATCACGCACTCCGCACCGAATGAGTCATTAACTAAATGCTTCTCCAAGTGATTGTTAGCACAGCATTCGAAGATGAATACTGAGGTTCCGCTTCACGGCGCTTAGCGCTGGACTTTCTCATCTGGTCCAGTCGTTGCTGTCGTTCCGTACCCCTCTTGGCTGTATAACGTTGTCGAGCCTTTTCGACACGTAGACGACTTCACTCTGCCAACTCTTTTTCCCTGAGGATCAGTTTTGGCGGTATTTTTAGCGCCCCGCAAGCTAGGCAAGTGGAAGCGGACCAATTAGAGACGCCGGCACCACTCTCCTCACCCCTGCCTTTCCAGTGTGACGCCGGCGTGAGGTTAGAGCCGTTGGGACCATTCGGAGACTCCAGTGCAACACTCCTCCCCCGGTTACCTGCGTTTGCTCCGCTTACACGGTCCCACAAAAGCCCTCTCCACTTCTGCTCCCTTCCACACGCGAAGGAGGGCGTTACGTTTAGTTCAGTTTGCTACCATGAGTGTAATTCCGGGATAAAACAACGACTCAGTAGTACGTGTTGCTGACAGTCGAAAGTTAGCTTAGTTTTATGGTCTGAAATTGTTCAGTACGACAACGACACAGACAACAAGATGCCTCTGATCGTCACCGGGGACTTTAACGTCGATCTTCACAAATCCCAAGACACGTGGATCCTCGATGGCACGAAGGACAATTACGTACGGTCTGAAGTTACGCACGACCTACATACGCCCGCGAACCCGTTTGCTACCACGTCTCGTAGTGGGCACGCAATCAACCCCGTCTTTGCTCGCGTGTTGGTAGCCGTAAACGTATACATGTTTGCACCTTCAATAGACGCGTGCAAGTCACCTTGCGTGACGTTGAGAAAACGCACACCTAAACATTGCACGAAAGCTTCACGTCGTGTAGATGACAGCATTGTGTTAGGAATGCATAATGTTGCAGTACGTTTAATATGTTCTTCTTTATGACCTGCGAATGTTTGTCATGCCCACTGCAACCCATTTTTATTCTCCTCCTGACATTCGTTTCGTGGACATGGTCCACCAGGGTCGAAATGATTCCAATCGTTCATTACTCCTTGTAGGTCGCTATCTTTAAAACAAACACGTAATGCTCCCATCAATCGTTGTACGCCTTGCAAGAAGACAAGGCTCCTGTGTAATTTCTGTAATTGGCCCGGAACGAGAGATGTAGAGTATGTAAACGTCAAATTACCACTGCTGCAAATTGAAAACTTTCAAACAACTAGCTCAATTCCGCCTAAAATGAGAGGTGGTATCAACACTGCAAGATGACCGCTATACATACATTTCTAGTGATATTGCCATAGCGTTCCAATTTAAGAAACAGATGAAACATTAACGCATTTGGCTGCTACCTTGGCCGTTTTGTTCACGCTGTTATCCTTTTATGCTTTTTGACGGAGAGCATCACGAATCTTTGGTCGAGAAATCCGCTGTGCTGTCCTTCACAAGATGAGGCGTTATACACGTCAAGCTCTTAATCAGACAGTAGTGCCTGTTGCACGGGTACATTGCTTTATAGGAATAACATTGCACATGCCGCTTTCCTAGAACGCCCACACATCGCATCTTAAAGGTCCTGTAAACCGAAATTTCAACGCACTACGATGACTCTCAGGTGCCAGATGGGGAAGCAATTGTGAATCATTGATGAAGCTACATGTCGCACTTGTTCGTCAAGCGATCACATACTCCCTTCTTGTAACTCGCAGTAGGCGTATATCTCCATCCAGTAAACACCGCTGAACTAGCATTATCGCATTAAGTCTACAGATATGTCTTGGAGTGCTTCATTCGTCATTGTATAGCGGAAGCCTTGTGTAGGTAAAGCAAAGGAACCATCCGTTTAAGTACAACGGATGGAGGAAACGTGTCATTTTATCGGTCTTCCATCCTGCACGACAATCATCCACTGCGAAATAAGCTTATCTAGAAATGTGCAGGAATTATTACTCAAATAATACGACTATCCGCATCCGGATGTGACTATCTGCTTTGGCAGCTCATTACCGCTTCTGTGAAGTTAGAAGTTCCAGGTCATGGAACTTGAAATGCCTAGGAGACTTGGAGGCAAGTACGCCCTTACAAACTGCATATTTCTAACTTATGTTCTACACATTTACACGAATAGTCTTCTGGCCAGGCCCGTAGCCAGGAATCTTTCCCGGGGGGGGGGGGGGGGGGGGGGGGGGGGCACTTGCTGAAGGCCTTGACTACTTGAGCGGTAACAATCACAGTTTATAAATTATGTGACTTTTTAAATACTGGGAGAAACGGGTGGGCGGGGGGGGAGGGGGGGGGGGAGGGGGCATTTTCTGAAGGCCTTGACTACTTGAGCGGTAACAATCACAGTTTATAAATTATGTGACTTTTTAAATACTGGGAGAAACGGGTGGGCGGGTGAGGGGGGGGGGGGCGGAAGGGCCGCAGTGGCGGCGAAGTTGAAAGCGCAGCTGCCCCTTTCTGTTTATCCGGCGCCGACTGTCGGGTGTGGCGTCCTCTGCTCTTTTGTGATGCTCCGGGTCGCTTACGCGGCGGCCCGTTCGGCCGATGCACTCAGCGCCGTAGGGCATGGGCACGGAATGATCTGTTCAGTCTTGCACATGGTGAGCAGCTGTTGACAAGTTCCTTTGCGCAGCGGGGTGGCGGGAGCCCTGCTGGAGAACAACCCCTCCGTCCCCATCAAAAATTTTTAAGGAGAGGGGGGGCGGGCACGTAGGACCCCCCCCCCCCCCCCCCCCCCCCGGGGCTACGGGCCTGCTTCTGAACAGACCATGAGACAAGACATAGGCGTTTCTGTTTCTTGTACCGTTCGTGCAAGCAGCGGAAGCGAGGGGCAACAGCCTCTGGAAGGCTTCGTTAACAATCTTACCTAGAGGAACAATACGCTTAGAGGAACGCTTGGACAGCGTGACAAACATGCCTGCGCACATAATACCTAATTACATCGCAAGGACTTTAGCTAAGGAACCGAAGTTCGCAGTATAACCCAAATTCAATGTTGTCGATCTACTCACATTTGTTATAGTGAGGCATAAATTAATAAAATAAGAGCCTCTGCCCGCACCATAAGCATATAGCAGGCAATCGATCTACTCACAGTGGCACACGAGCTATCAGCCAAAGCACCTGAAGAAAACAAGGAAGTCTGTCTCAAGGAAGTAATTGAAGCTATCAAAACCACTCGCCAACAGGGAAAATCTTCGCAATGCGACACCATGACTTTGAAACGTACAGTAAAATGGCTGAATGACACGTATTGCTGGCTACTACTAGGTGACAAAACAGGGGAATTTGTTGTCATGAAAAGGTGTCTACGGGAAAAAAGCGACATCAAGCCTTACTGAAAAAATTGAGGAAAGGAATGATGTGAGTGAGGAACTCTTGCGTCGCTCCCATGGCCAGGTATCTAAATATGTGAAGAAGATGGGCTAATGAAGCTCGCAAAGCAAGTGAAGAGCAGTAGCAAGTTGTGGTCTAGCCCATGCCTTAGCATCAAGACACAAGGAAGCACTCCCATTCCGAGTAATCGCCGAAGCCAAGGGCTCGTGACAAAAAGCGTTGTCTTTACTTCTGCAACGGCATCTCAGAAGTCTTAAGGTTAAGAACTCCTTCCTGCTTTGCAACACCGAGGAATTAGTATACTTTTTGAAAAACATTCAGTGCCATTCTTCTCTATGAAGGTGGATGACCAGCGAAGCTGTGTATGTGGTGATTCACCGTTGCTGCGGTGAAGCGTCCCAAGTTTGCGGGATCGGGGACACATGGACGGTTCGCATTCCTTTCCGCCTCGCGGTCCTGGCGGGCAACACGCTTATATTGTATACGCTTGGCGTCCTGCGTCCCGCTCATCGTCGGTGGTCTCCTTCCGCCGCCGCCGCGCCTATTCCCTTTTCTGTTCACGCCGTCGTTCCTGGGAGGCACGCTGTTCTTCAAACCGTACAACACGCGACCTACTCATTTCACAGTCAGAGCAGAACTGAGGAAATGAGCCTGCGTAGAGCATGACGTCGGGAGACAGAAGACACTCGGATTGGTAGGCACTAGTTTGAACACGCTGGGATGGCGTACACGTGTATGGTGCGAACGTAGACATGGCCGACGTAGGTCAAAGTGTAGTATCTGTTCTTATCAGCTTAATATCTGATGCGGGCTGTATTTGGACCCAAGATATTAAACTTATTTTTGCAAGCTGGCGGAGTGCTTGAAGTCTGCTTCACCTCCGCCGCGGGTCGGCCCGGTATTGCACTATCTTCGGAATCGGCCCACGGTTTTTGGTCTACGGACATCGATCCGCTATAAACTAGCCATATACAGCTTCGCTCTAAAACAAGCAGCCAAAAAATCTGCCTCCATTCCACCCTGTGAAAATGGATGTACAGCGAAACTGTTGTCGACGTTAGACAAGCACTATCACCACAAGCGACGTACGCCACGCGCGCACGCGCGTGTGCCGAAGTGCAGCATCCATGCTCATTCCTCTAGGCCCTCCGCCAAGCGCAAGGGGCTTATTGAACTAATGGAATTTTGAGAAGTAAGTTGCGTCAGACAATTCGTAAAGGACGGCTTACACACGAGCTGCCGACATGATAGCTTTGGATTGTAATTCCAATATACGAGAAAACATAATGCTGTTGTGCGGAAACTTTTTTTTTCTTTTTTTATGACAGACAGAAAGTTTTATTTACATCATTAAGATGATGGGGACGTAGACAAAACGCCTTTCACAGCGTTGACGAGTGTCTACGCCCCCTACAAAAAACTTTACTTATACGAACATACATAATAACTACAAAGTGGCAATTGATACAGCAACAACAAACAACAAAAATTAAAAAAAAGAAAAGCATCTTACAACTTGCTCTCTAAGGTTTATTGTACATGCGAAAGCAAACAAAAATCCTTCTCCTATAGGGCAAAGTCATTGCATGAATTTAATAGAGAGGGTAGTCGATAATAAATCATTTGTCGACCATAATTCGTAAGTGTTTTTGGTATAAACCAATCTCCAGCTGCTCGGGAATCGTATGCGTACTTTTTTTGTTTTAACTTGGATAGCTTAACAAGAAAGGCATTTTGCTTAATGCTAAGTTTGTCATTTAAGCACCACATTGTTGTACAATTCTGTTATGGATATTGTGTTAAGTGCTTCAAATATAGGTTTGGAGGGGGAATCGAACGCAGCATTGGCAATATTGCGTACAGCACGTTTTTGTATTGTATATAGTTTTTTAGCGTTGGAAAAAGAAGTCGTGCCCATACCACAAAACAGTAGTTAATGACAGAGTAAAACAGTGAGTAATCTAATAGTTTTTTGATACACTGAGGAAATACATTTCTGAATTTTGAGAGGATCCCTACCATTCTTGAATTTTTTTACTGCAACAAAATGAAAATGATCATTCCACTGTTGGTGTTCCTCAAAGAGAACACCTAAGCTCTTAACAGAAGGTACAGTTTCTATAACTTCAGATCCTATTTTAGGAACAGTCGCATGAGATTCAATAACCTTGTTCCGGGGTCTAAACAACACAGCTTTTGTTTTATTAGTATTGATAGGGAGCGAACTACAGAGGGAACATTGCTGTAACAAGCGTAAACAATCATCAGCTTGGTTTCGGATGTCCGACATGCATGTGCCTCAGAAATAGGCTCGTATCGTGTGCATATATAACGAAAGTAGGTTTATCGCTAATGTTAACAATGTCATTAATATACAAGTTAAAAAGTAGCGGCCTAATATGCTACCCTAAGGAACACCTGCACGAATAGCTTTATTATCTGAATATTAATCATTGACTATTACCTGTTGATGACGAGATGTTAAATAGGATCTTATGAGGTTAAGGAACACACCCCGGAAACCATATACACGAAGTTCGGCGAGTAATGTATAGTGGTTAATCCTATCGAATGCTTTAGAAAAATCCACATATATACCCAATGCTAATTCTTTTTGTTCAAAACAATTTATAATAAGTTCTGTTTGAGTCAAAAGCGCTGTTTCAGTGGAGTGGGATTTTCGAAAAGCATGCTGGCTGAGTGTTATCAAGTGATGCTTTTCGCAAAAATTTAACATTTGTACATGTATTATTTTTTCTAGTATTGAAAGTATCGAATATTGGACGGCAATTTGTCATATTATTTCTATCTCCACCTTTATAAATTACTGTCCCTCTACCATTTTGCATACTCTTGGAGAAAACACCATCTCTGAAACAGCAGTTAAATATATTGTAACGTGGCTCAGCAGCAGCCACGGCTACAATATGAACTATGATAGGGCCAAGAATATCAATAGCATGCTTAATAGGGAGAATCTGAAAATCACATACATCTCGTGACCTGCTGTTTCAAATGGCCAGGAAAATGCTTTGAATTTCATTGTAATTCATAGGAAACAAAAATGCAGTTTGAAGGTTTTGTGGGCTTAGGTAGTGCAGACAAGCAGGATCGTATGCACCATGTACCAAGGACACAAAATAATCATTAAAACAATTTGCAAGTATTCTGCAAAAAAGCCTTTCCTCATTAATAACAATTTCCATGTCAGCGCAGTCTTTATTGGGATTTAAAATATGATTTAGTCGATTCCATGTTAAATCGCTTCTTTTTAGGATATCGTTGTTAAACAACTCATGCAAGTAGTCATTCTTCACTGTCTCAAATGTGACGTAACCTTATCGCGATATATATATATCCTAAATAGAGCAAGATCGCCTAAATTTTTGCTTTAAAGGAAGCGCTTACAAAGACTGTCTTTTCTCTGTATAAGTTCCAAACATTCATTATTCATCCATGGTGTACGTGCCTTTCTGGGCTTTTAAAAAAAATTGTAGGGAAAACATTCCTCATATATCGCTCTAATAGTGGCAATGAAATTATCATAAGCAGTTCCTGCATCAGTGATTTCATATATGAAATTCCAGTTCGTATTGCGAGTCTGGCACAAAACTTAGTCAGCATCACCTCGTTTATGAATTGGTATTGCTTTAGAGCAGACTTATGTTGATGCCATCAGAAAAATAGGTAGATGATCACTGTTTTGCGCGCATATGACTCCTGACATACAATTTTGTTTCAAGGGATGTAGATGTGAGCGGTCACGTAGGCTCGCGTATCAAGTTACAAAAGCTATTGCATTCCAACACTCTCTGCATTTACTGTTGTTCAGGTGACGATGACAAAAAAAAACAATGTTTATTACGCCACCCAAGACTAAGTTAAGGCGGCATCGAAAAATTGGAAAAAGGCTGTAACACTACCGCTCGGAGGACGATACAAGACAGCGAATACATAGTTACCAGACTTTAAAGACAAGATTTCGTAGTCGTCATGCATTTGTGAAAATTCTGGCATTAAGTAGCACTTTAAAGAGTCTTTTGCAGCTATCAGAATACCACCGCCTCTTTTGTTTTCCTGTTCTGTGTGTACAGTGCTCACGGATTGAAACGCGGCAGACACATTTTCTGGTAGAACACTCCTTCTGTGCAATTACTCGAGAGTGTCATGCCTTGTTGCTTCGAATCTGCTCAGGAAAGGTGACGCGGACTCTGATCTAAGCGTACGAGTCGATATTGCGCCGATGTCACACAAACTACCGACTGTGGAAACAAAAGCATGCGCATTGGTTAGGCCTAAATTGTCGCGTTTGAATCCGTGAGCACTGTACGTATTGTAACGCGGGATGTTCAGATGCACCGAATTATCCCGGTACCAGGTTTCAGTTATCATCAAAATATGGCAATGAAAATTCAAAGTATAAAGAAAGGTCATCACCTCATCGTCTTTGTTGCAGAGTGATCGAGAATCGAGATGTAAAAACGACGAAAGATTTTGATTACTAGAGAACAGAGAGTTAACATCAGCAGTTGTAAGAAATTCTGGAGCCATTTCGAAAACTAATTTCCTTTTTACGTCCACACAGATATAAAGTTCAGTCAATTTTGTCTAAGTCACCGTCGCAAACAATCCTGACGACCCGCGAGGTCTCGTCCTTCCTGAAGAGAATTTACCCATCCTTAGTCCAGACAAACCTCCACGCCTTGTCCTTTTTTGCGCGATTGTCTTCGCCATCAGTCTCTTAAGGTGTGAGCACAAATTCTCATTAACAGAAACAGCGTTGCTTTCGTTGTAGCCATTGCGCGCAGTCATCTTAGCTTTTCTTGCTCTTTGCAAGACAGCATAAGCCCCCGAATAACGCAAAGCGCCTCGAGCGGCCAGTCGCGCGGCAATTCTACGTGTATTCGCGGGCTTCTTTCACACTCGGAAAAACAGATTTATATAGCACGTATTGAGCAAGAGAAAGCTGTATCGGTAGTTTTTCATGGTGCTCTACAATTTTCCTATTGACACTTTGATAATTGGGATAGTACTTCTCGAGTTAGATAATTAATTACAATTAGCTAATTAAATTTCAGCAACGAAACAATTACTGGCGGCTACTCCACTGCATTGGAAACAATACGCACTAGGTTTGCTTCGCGTAACGCCGTTCCTCTTTTTTTAAATCGTGCTGCGTGATAGCTGGGACACCCTGTATATATACTGTACATGTGTACAGTATATAAAGCGCTTATATAGCCCTTGTGCACCACAGCGCCCCTAGCGGTCTCCATGCAAAGCAGAGCTACGGACGGACAACGGACGATGAGGAGCAAGGCTCGGCCCTAAGGTGCTTTGCCCCTAAAGCAAATAGTTACGTGATGGCAAGAGAATTTCGTTCATTTATGGAACCAATAGCAACAAAGAAGGAAACCAAAAACTATAGCCACAGTTCATTAAAGGTGATATGATGACTACGAAGGAAAAGTAATTGCCCCACAGATTAATTGAACTAGTTTCTTTGCAATGAGTACTGAAAATCTATTTTTAAGTGAGCGACTAGCCCTCGTTGCTAGCCGAACTCAACGAACATTTACTGGACCATCATTTTTTTTTAATGTTTGAATTGAAGAATGTCGAGGATGTAATGAAATTTTTCTCGCAATATATTTGCGTCAGAAAGACACCATCAGGCGATGACAAAGTTAGTATCTACGTTACATGAAGGAAAGCCATGTGGCAAAGAAGTTTACTAAAAATATTACAACGAAGCTGTATATGGCTAGTTTCCAGCGGATCGACCTCCGTAGACCAAAAACCGGGGGGGGGGGGGGGGGGGGGGGGGAGCAACTACTACCACTACCCTTCCAATGGGACGTTCAACACTAACAACACTGATTCTCAATCTGTGATTCTGGGGGCAATCCTTTTCTTTCGTAAGAAGTGTTTAGCATTGAGGCTGCCTTCGGTGATATGTTCACTATTCCAATCGGCCAGCACTCGTTCCAATGAACCAGCCTAGTGTACGAATTCCTTATAAATACCGGCTCGGGCCCCATACTCACAGAAAAGTTCTTGCGCTAGAACTGATCCTAACAGAAAATGACAACCAATTGTAATTTTTGGCATATTCTTAGCGAAGGCGGCCGGCAAACAGCAGGTAAAATGAAAAGCTTTGGCCCCTGTGGCCGATATCCCAAAACTTTCACGAAACGTTCCGTTCTTAAGTGATATTCACCATTGGCTGGCTGCCTTCGATAATAATAAGTCCAACGTCACAACTGACTGCAGCGTCTGCTCTTACGAACTGTTGTGGCTTAAACATTTGCATTTTACGTTGCTGTTTCAGTAAATACTGTTTGAAAGCCCTGTGAGACTGATTTTTCGCTGCTGTCTTGGCCAGCTCAAATCGGCCTATATGCAATGCCTACATGAAAGAAAGTGATAACACTGATTTGCATGCATAAAATTGCAAAGTAATGCCCGAAAATCGCCCGTGCCATGCCATGCCACAAATGGTGCTTCCGAGCAATAGCAACGTAGAGGACTAAGATATCCAGAGGCCGCGTCCAACCATGAATGAAGTACAATAGAAGGGAGTGAGTGAGTGAGTGAGTACGAACTTTATTGAGGTCCTGAGGAGAAAGAAATAAAGCGGGGCCGGAGGCACCGCCAATCAATCCGGTGGCTCCACCGAAATATAATACCAATAGAAGGGAACTCTGATGGTTTTTCTTTCTTTTCTTTGTTTCGAGTCAGAAAAGTGGTTGTTTTATATTTCTGTGCTCAGCTCAGATTCATTTTGGCACAACTTGTTTTCAGATCACTTCCCAAGATGTCGGCGCCGACGCCCCATGCCGACTAGAGTGTACTAGAATACGGTCGAGTGCGACGAGCGGCTGGGGCGGCGCATGCTTTGCAGTGAGGCGCACGACGTGGAAAAATACTGTGGCGGCGCTGCGATCGAAGTGGATTGGGCCGAATCAAGGTCGCGCCGTTTGAAACTGCTGCCGATACTGCTCTTCAGGGTCATTCGTCCTACGTCGCGCGCTGATATTTGCGCTCAGATCGCTCAAATGGTGTTCATAACTGCATATGACATGTATTTATACATTAAGAATACATTTATTGATTTATTTTATTTCATTTTTAAATGACGCTCGGTGATTGCGGCATTCCGGCATTTATTGCGGCCGCAGTGTCGGCTTTCAATCTACTATGATATTGTATGGTTCCCTTTGGAGAACAATCATTTTTCTCGTTCTTCATGCAGCATGTATCCCTCGTGTGTATTGTTGCGCATATAGTTTTCCCATCAGTAGGTGTTGCGAAACGCAGGCGAAGAAACATATGTAACCTTGCGGCTTGCTGCTTTAAACAAGTAAAGCATATCTGCCTCATCCGGCGCCTTGTACTCCGATTTACGGGAAACATTGC
>NC_051154.1:83973081-83979129 GCF_013339745.2 Dermacentor silvarum | reverse complement strand
AAAATAGATCGCAGCAGGGAATGACGCAGACCTTTGGCCATGCACACGCAGATGCGCACAAACAAATATGCACAAATGGTCGTAAGGAATAAGAGAAAAATAACCAAGCCAAGAGACAAGTCAGAGATAATCAACCGCTACATGGGGCTTGAAAGCCCTTAGTTCGTCGTCTTCGATCTTTCCCGCCACACACAAGTCTACTAGGCTGAAATAGGCTGCATATACGCAGGCGTGTGCAATGCGTTGGGATACTTGCAAGTTCAGGAGTTATGCGTTTGTCTAATAGCAAGTCAATACCACGGATGAAATTAGGAAATTTGCAGGTAGAAATTGGAACCAGCTAGCGCATGAATGAATGAAACCAAGTTTATTCCACATTAGAATGCGCCAATGGCGCTGCGGTAGAAAGGGGGGGGGGGGATTATTGCAAAGGGGAAGGGTGAGGCTGCCTCCGTTTTATTAACGAACGTCCTGGAGGCAGCTCAGTGGGGGCCGCATGACTCTTGTGGCTGTAGCGCAAGAAGGGGGTAATTGGAGATCACAGGGAGAGGCTTTCGTCCTGCAGTGAAGATAAAAATAGGCTGATGATGAGGATGATGACCGTGGAGCACTCTCTTCCCCCACGTCCACCCTAACTTGTTCCAACATCCTACCCTGCCTGCCTTACACATGGGACATCTGCACTGTTCCGCCGCAAGATCTACGCCCCATACTATAGACACTGGTGGTGCCCCACTTAAGCATGTTAACGGGTCCAGTCAGCTGGACTCAGCGCCACAACCGAGGACACAAATGAACTCCTACAGTGACCCGGGTTTGGCGTGGCTGCTGCTGCTGGGTCGGTCGGTATCTCACGGACGGAATGCAAGCTCTAGCAAACGGGCTTATATTAGCCCTGTATGCTGACCGACAAAGCATTGCAAGTGAGCGCACCTCTGTTCTGCGCCATAAAAAAAAATCCTACATAAAACCTATACATATACCGTCGGTTTGTATAGCTATAAAGAAACACGGGCCTAAAGGCTTATTTGATTTTCTATAATATAGTCACTGGGTATATATATCGTCATTATTGGTCAATATGGTTTGAGTATGTGTCAGTGTGACGCAAGAGATGTGGAATCTTTTAATGCAGTTATATATGTGTCGTACTTCTCTGTGAATATATATATATATATATATATATATATATTGTAACGGATACGAAAGGCAGGCACAAAAAGAGAGAAGAGAAGAAGAAGAGAACGAAGCGCTTGAGAGGCCGGACTGCGCTACGATCACGCTCCGATCATCGTCCATCTCCTGTAAATAAAACCATGTCTTCACAACTCTTCGTAACAGTTGTGGTGGAGGTGCTGGGTAATCGACACCCGAAGACGGAGGCTGAACCACAAGTTCTTCGACGGAGCCGTCGCCTTGCTGGACACCCATGGAATACACCGGAGTTGAATATGTCCTACGACGCAGACGAACAACGGCCCATTCCAACTGCTGCGCCGACCAGTTCTGTTAAGCAACTGAGAGATGCGCGTCCCTTCGCCGGAAGACCGGACGAAGACGTCGAGGAATGGCTCATCCATTATCACCGGGTGAGTGCCGCCAACAAGTGGAACAGCGCTTCTCAGCTTTCGAACGTCGTGTTCTTTCTAACGGATACTGCGTTGGTGTGGTTCGACAATCACGAGGAAACGTTAACAACATGGGGCAGATTTGTTTCGGAAATCAAAGAACGATTTGGCGACTCTGCGACGAAAAAGAAAAGGGCAGAACAGACGCTACTGCAACGCGCGCAAGTGCCAGGCGAAACCTGCACGACCTACATTGAGGCAGTAATAAAACTGTGTAGGATGGTAGATTCTGGAATGTCTGAGGAAGACAAAGTCGGGCACATCCTAAAAGGAATTGCTGAGGATGTTTACAGTTTCCTCATCGCAAAAGACACCCTGGCTTCCGTCGCCAACATCATTCGGCACTGTCGCACTTTCAAGCAACTGAAGACGAGGCGCATCACGCCGAATTTTGGCAGGCTAGCCAATGTGACGACAGCTGCAAGCGTAGAGAGCAACCAGCCCCTCGATCTTGCATCAACGATCCGACAAATAGTTCGGGGAGAACTCAGCCTGCAAGCGCAAGTGACACACCCAGGCACTCATAGCTTCCGCCTACCACCAGATATCGAGCCAAACGTGGCATCCCTCTCCCGGTATCCTGCAGGCAAGGGGCATTGAGGATTATGAACTCGCGCCCCGACAGCAGCCACGTCTCTACGACAGAGGCCCTACTTATGACGCTCAGCCTAGGGTGCCTCGATGCCCAGCGCCGCCGTCCAGGGTGGAGACAACCCCGCTGGCACCGCCATATTGTGTCACACGAGCTGAGACTCAGCTACGCTTGCGTTCATAAAGTGTTACTCGCGGCGCGCTTCCAAGTGCTTTGCCTTGATTAGGATTTTTTTATCGGTGTCCCATCTGCATATCTTTATAACCAATAGCCGTTAACTCGTCGAAGGTCGAAGACGTAAATGTATGGCGCCGGGAACATGCCCCAAGTTGCCTAATTCAATCACATTTAATATGCCGTGTGTATGTTTAAAATACGCACTATTTTTTTTGCGCTTCGATGCTTGGTATATAAGGTTTGCGACCCCCTGTGTGTGGAAGTTTTTCTTTTTCGCTGTTGTATTTTGGTTTACACGTCACGCCTCCTTTACCGTAGCCAGCCACTCGCGCACGGCGGTTAGTTTCCCTTGCGTTGCGCGTGCTCTTCGCGTTCGTTGCAATTATTTGACGATATCTACGCGCAATTTTTGCTTTTTTGCCCACAAAACTGTGTGCTGACAGGATTAAGCTGGTGTAAAAATAACTGCGATGTGAAAATAAGGTTTAGTTAGTGCTGTAGAGAAAAATGTAACGTAACTTGTCTGTGTCAATCTTGCGTAGTACACACAAGAAATCAAACGACGCACAAAATACATTTACTTATAATGTCTAGTACAATCAATCATGAAAGAGATATGTACATGAAAAATTATATGTACTGTGTGGCGCCTGAAGGTTATGTTGAAAGACGAGATAACAAAATTAATTCGCAAGGTAGGCCCGACACACAATTCGGGATAGAGAGAGTTTTTTTTTTTTCTTTATTCATTACATGGGGGGGGGGGGGTTCAAGTGAGTACGTCAACCTTATTACACACAATATAAATCGAAAACAAGAATGCAAACAAGAAAACGCAACCGCGGGTAATATTAATCAAGATATCCAGCCAGATATTCAGCCAGAATACATACATCAGCTACCATCGAATACGTCGCATCAGCCAAACACATCGATGGCGAGTACAGAACATTTCATAAGTAACCATTAGAACACTGATAACTACATTGAAAAAATAAACAACACTGCCTACATATCACGTACAAAAACCGTAAATGAAACTAATACAGTCAAATACAGATTAGCAATGTCTTTCACTTCGAAAATATAGTCCATGATGATGTAGGGCTGTTGACTTTAACAGACGGCGCCCATCCTGTCGATTTCCCTCGTACTGGTCCTCTTCAAAGTGTTTCTAAGTACAGGTAAAACAACAAAAGTGATTATTGATATGAAAAGTTGCCTTGTAAATACAGAGAACCCATTACAGTGCTTAAAAATAAATTTTAGCAGAAGCAATGCTGTATTACCTCGCTTCACATGTTTCGAAGAAATGCACAGGCTACAGCAGACACCATGCCAGAAAGCGCCGAAACATTTTGGTCCCATGATGCCCCTTAACTCTACTACACCTGGGCATACCGTGCACAGGCATTTAAAGACCGTCACAGTACCCACTACGATCGGGAATGAGCACGAATGACCATGGGCTTACGATCACCACGCTACAAATATGTACAAGTCTAAAAAATCAGCTATGTAACGTAACACCCTGAGGTCCGCAAGATATCTCCTGAGAAATCAGAGAAAATCACAATGTTTCGCTTACCACGTACAAAACAGCCGCTCTCCCCAGACGAAGCACTGCGTTCTTTAGTCCCAAATAACCAGTACCGAAAAAAGAAAAAAAAAAGAAACAAGAGACACACACGATGTGTGCTTCCCGTGAAAAAGGAAAATAGGTGGCTTACGTGACGATTCGTAGCTAATGTAAGACTATTTCGCGGCTAAGCATCTTCGTCAGTCCTTAAAATAAGGGTACAGACTGCGCCCATCAAAACGAAAAAAGCTTATGCGACGCGCGCTCGCAAACCATACGCTACTCAGACAGCATCGGTGCAGTGCTTACTTAGTTCGTGAGCGAACGTAGGTACGTGAGCGAGGATCAGAGAATACTTTCTTATTTAAATGAAAAACACGGTGCGGTAGTCTAAACATTCTTGACACTTACCTCGCAAATGCAGGAGTTATCCGTTGCCTTCCAGTGATCGCGCTTTACTTGGGCTTCCCATCTCTTCTGTCGCTCTGGGTCCCGGGGGAAGCGAAAACAACGCAGTCCTTTACGCGTCGATCCGGCGCACTTGGGAACACAACAGCCCGTCATGTCGACACGATGCACTTGATAGCTTGTCAGTCATGCGGCTGAACACTGTCTAGCAAGTAGAAGCGTCCACGAAGCATCCGCGCGCACTGTGCCTCGAACTCAGCACCGGCACCAAGCAATCGCAACGGCTCGCTGTGACACAATATGGCGTCGCAGCGAGAAAGCGGCGGCGCGGGGGCGGTCAAAGGTTGGCACCACCCTGAACAGGCGGCGCTGGCATCGAGGCACCCTAGCTCAGCCACAACGAGAACAGCCGCGTTTTTACCCCCGAGGCCCTGTGACTTCTGTGAGGCCGCGTCAAGAACAGCACCGACCCTACTACCACGACGTGGCTTATAACCGATATAACGGATTTGAGCGAGCAGCAGAGACACGTTATTCACATGACAACGAACTTTTTCGCCACCCGCCGCAGGCTAGCATTCGCTTCGAGGAAGATGGTGTCAACCACGACCCTCCCGTGTGCGACAACTGCGGTTCCACAGGCCATATAGCTCGGTATTGTCGCCAAGGCCGTCAATCACCAAGGACACCACCGATGTTCTCGCCACCCGGAACCCGTACTTCATATGACTTGCGGACGACCGATTTGCTTCCAATGGACCGCTTCTCGCGCGCGACCTGACGCAGCGATTCGCCAGCATCTGAGCGCAGTTTGACGCCACCAAATAACCGTCCCCGTCGCTCTCCGTCCCCTCGGCGCCGTTCTTCCTCACCACCACCGGGAAACTAGCATCCGCGGCCAATGGAGGTGAGGTCGCCGGACGGTCTTTGCAAGAAATACCTCTGCCTGTTGTGATGCACAAAAACAAAGTGAATGTGTTGATTGACGGAATACCGACCATGGCGTTAGTTGATACTGGAGCAAATGTGTCTGTGATGAGCCTCGCTTTCGAAAACCGTCTAGGCCACAAAGTTACGTTTTCTTGGAACGACGGTATTACCTTTCGTGGAGTAGGCGGCGAGTGGCTTTATGCTGTGAGTATTTTGTTGGCTGGGAAAGTGTTCGGGAAAGTGTGTCGGAATTCCTTGTTCTTTCTCGTTGTTCACACGATGTTATTCTTGGTATCGATTTTCTTAAACAATGCGATGCTTCCGTGGACTGTGGTTGTGGCGAAATATCGTTGAACAAGTTATTTATATCAGCACATCCCGAACAAAGCTCGCGTGGTGAAGACAGGGACACAGACACACTCAATGTTCTTGATGAAGTGATTGCACCATCGTGGTGCCTGACGCCCGTTCATGTTTTTGCAACTACTGTTGACGCTGATTGTGTTGACCTTGTAGTTAGGCCTCTCCGCATAAACTGTGCTAAAAAAAGTATACTTGTGCCCTGCTCTGTCGTGTGCATGACGAAAGGAGTCAAGATTATCACCGACCATCATTCTTTATGCTGGCTTGTCGGTTTGCGCGATCCCTCTGGTCGCCTCGCACGTTGGGCGCTGCGCCTCCAGGAATACGACTTTGTGGTATCGTACAAGAGTGGCCGTCGTCACGCTGACGCA